>NW_011352782.1:349882-416013 GCF_000735185.1 Notothenia coriiceps
TTGTTAGCTGTCAAAGATAAGATGATGCTTAATAAATATATATAAAAGTATTGTAAATGCATATACAATCGTAGTCACTTCGTATCGTATGTTAAATCATTGTTTTAATGTATGGCCTTGGTGCCCTGGCTTTTGGCCTTTGTGCCCTTAAAAAATTGACAACTCAAAAGGCCAAGTTGCCTTGCCCCTAAAATGACGAAATTCCAGGCCTGCCATGCATTGTTAAATATTGTTGTCATTAAGCCTCAACTCCTGCGACAGTCGATGTTGCAAGCACGTGATGTAACAGGGAGGTTCTCTAAATTTGGCACAACCCTACGGATTGAAGAATAAACTGACTGTATTTTGATGGTCAAGTGTCAAGGTTACTGTGTCATGATTTAATTTGCCTATTATGAGTATTTGATACAAATGCCTAAAAGGAAAACATTAGAGACCATATTGGACCAGCCACAAAACTGCTGGTAATGATGAATGTAAACAGCACATTGATTTGTGGTACGAATGATACAACCTACTGTAACATAAGACAGTTTAGGAACACCAGAAAGAAATAGTTATTAAAACGATATCATTGTGAGTAAGTGTATGGCGTCATCAGAGATAGAACTGAAAGGCTTTTGTACAATCACTTGTTATTGTTGTCTTTTTCAGGCACAGAGATTTAACAGAGATTCTATAACCCTCCACTCACACTTCCCAGCATTGTTGTTTATATGTTGTACGCATTGCAAGCATAAAATAAACAATTTTCCTCACAGGATTTCCACTGGCTTTCACAAAGCTGAGCTACGGGATCAGCTGGATGAAGAGCTCTTCAGTACTTTGTACAAGCTGGTTTATATCTGTGCAGTGGAGAGACTCACTGGTTTCCAAATGATTGTCATGTTTGAAAACATCATTCTGAGAGTTTATTCTTATAAAAATAAGTAGTTACTGCAGCAATGCTATCTAACAAAGGTTCGGCTCTGAGCAGAATACGTACAAGACTTTGGAGACACTGTCACAGGAATTGTGGGCACCAGGGGGAGAAATGTGAGGAAGGGAAAAGGTCATAGTGCTGTGGAAAAACCATATTGTCAGTCACACTGCTCTTCTGCTTTATCATTATTCTGAGTTAGTGGCAACAGATGACCTTTCCTGGTCAAGAGCTTACTGTGGTTACAATCCAATTGAGCAGAAAGGAGAAAGAAAATAACATGGTAACCTTTATTCTAACATTGACGCTAACCTTGAACAGTGGGCCCCGAAGGGGATGAGCGGCTTGTACTGTAATGTGTGCAATAGAATAGGCTTCTGAGCGTGCATGTCTTTATGTGTTTATTGTGAAAGCACACGAGTCTGTGCAGATGGAGCAAAAAGCCATTCTTGCTTGTGTGTTTTTTGTAGCAACAGAGATATGAAGTCAGACGTAGAGAGAGAGAGAGAATGCGTACAAAGAAATTCAGGCACTGCTTAGAAATAAAGCACTCATTGCGACTTTAACCATGCTTGTCTTTTTATCCCTTTTATAAATATATACCCATCAAAAACAGCTCCAACTCCACTAAATTGACCAACTCTCGACGACCACATTTCTCATCCTCAGCCATTACTTTACTGACCTCTTCTCTGTTTCTCACCATCCATTTTTACCCCGCCTCGGTTTTCTCTCCAGCTTCTCCCTCGACGACTTAAACAGAACTAATTGAAATAAATGAACTGAGGAGCAAATCAGAGTTGATAACATCGGCTGTGTGGATGGTGATTGCAAGCTTGTTGAGGGAATGTTTCAGAACTAGTTGATAATGAAGAGCCTTGTTTGTATATTACACTCTAACTGGACCGAGCAGACAGCCACATTCTCTCATGGATAGTGTTATAACCCAGCTGTAAGGTCTGGAAAGGAAAAAGATAACATCATTATTTCCTTTTTGTTTTTATTCGCACATCAATATTTGACAAATGAATTTGTTTTTCATTTAAGCAGCCGGTTACTGCTCATTAAGGACTCAGAATAACTGTACAGTATATAAAATTAGTACAACAAACACTATTCACAGGAGGAGCAAAGCAGGATCTGACAGAAGGAGAGGAGTTAATTACTGGAATGTTTAAATGGAGTGAAACAAATATAACATTGGGAGTATTTTGCTAAATTACACATACTGGGCACACAGTCTACTGTTAAAGACGGAGGAGGTAAACTGAGCATTAACATTCGCTCAAGGGAAAATTGTTCATAAAATGGGATTCACATTCATATGTTAATGTTGTAAAATTGACAGCTCCATTTGTAAATTTGAAGAAGTCTCTGTTAAGGCCGACATGCTGAGCTAACTGCAGTTAAAAGATAATCTAAAAACAAATCATGGAGCTGTTACAGAGTCCGTGAATAAAGGAATAAAATGGCACGATAATTGCACCCATGGTAATTTAAGAACAATTTGGTTCTTGAATCTACAATTTTCTGAAAAAAAACAATATATTATTTTGTTTCTTTTGTCATTTTTTTTTTTTTGTGTACCATACATGAACAAGTCTCCAACTGCACTGTGTTGTAGTATGACAATAAATGATTCCTCAGCTCTTAAAGAAATACAAAATATCTACAATGAATCTCAAGTTCTCTAAATGCTCCTTGATGGCACTATTCACTTTAGACTTGATGCTATTAATGCTAGTCTAGGTAGAGAATTGTGGAATGGCAAGACATAAATGTGGTTTAGGATGGATCTTAACTTTTAAAGCTATCAACCACATTGCTCTGAATTGAATGCTAACTGCTTTTCACTGGCCCTGTGAAATTGGCACAATCAGCCAGAAGATGTGCAAAAAACACAGTATACTAGTCCCCAGCCTCTGAGGGTGTTTCCTGCTGAAAGAGCAATAACCCTCTCCCGCTGTAGTTCTATAATCCTGCCCACAAAGACACACAAACACAGTGACACAAAATGAACAGAATCGTCTTTAGCACCAGTGAAGAGCAAATCATGTCAAATTAACGGCAACATACTTTGTCAAAAAAGAAAACATATGAACAAAACTGAGAAACAAAGCCTCTGAGTGTGGCGTAAAAGCAAAAACAGGTTATGTCAGCAGTTATAAAATGCTTTCAAGAGATGCGTGAAATGTCTTTGTATAAAGAAGTGCAGTTAAGCCCAGAGACAGTTTTAATTAGCATGCTCTTAATTCTTGCCCTGAAAAATCCCAAAACGTAGTTGCTCAGGTATGTAATCACAGGTTTATAGCACAGTAGAAAGGATTTTAGTCTGACATATATAGGACTGTAGTCCTTATAAACACGGATGGCGCAAAGAGCTTATAATTAAGCCTATGGAGGAAACCAGTCAAATAAAGGAAACAACCTTATCCGTTCAAGTAAGTGTTGGGTTCAATAACTAGCTACGCCCATTGAATACTAATCAAGGTAATTCACTGAGCAAACTCCAGTTGAAGGGTAAAAAGGACAATTTATCATTCTTGCACGCAGGTAATTAATTATGCTGCTTGTGTGGAATTAATATGCTAGGCTAGTCCACAACTGCTATGCAATTGTCATTAGTGAAATCCGAGCATGCAAATGAGTATGACATCGTCTCTGATTTATGCCGTCGCAGTGTGTGTAAAACATTAGGTAGCAACCAGTTCATCTAAGGTCTGAAAAGTAGCACTTAACAGACCCATACACAGAATGACAGACTGTTATTTTCTCGATCGGACACATTTGTTTTGTTAGTTGTCTTGATAAGTGGTCATCGTAAAGTGGTGCAGTCCTCATTATTCTCAAGGATAAATTAAAGCACAACAGTGAGAGAAAAGAAAAGAAAAACACTTAAATATATCAAATTGGAAATATTTCCCTTTGGTAAATGTGCTTTGTTCCCATTGGTACATGTCCTCTTTCTTGCCTTTCTTCTTATTGTTGTTACGCCATAGAACCTATTTCATTGGCCACGGTAGAGTCTTAAATTAATACCACAAACCCAACACATACAGGAGCATGATACAATAAATATTGCTTGGGGAAGCAGTTCAAGTCCAATTTCTTTGAGTAAAACTTGCTGTGCAGGTCTTTTTGTTGTTGTTTGTGGTTGGCAAGATGTTAACCATTGAAGCATACCCGTCCAACTTGGAACCCAAACTTCTGGTTGCCGTTGCCAAAGTCTGCTGGAGCCACATCTATTATAGGGAGGAGCTCTGCCGAGGGGGAGTCAATCTCCAGAACAGTCCTTTCCTGACCTTTACGGAACTGAAAGAGAAAAATTAAAGCCATTATTAGAATTTGCTTGGCTTAATACAACTGACTAGCTCCCCCGCCTCTCTGGCACAAATTACGATTTGATAGCTACAACAGAAACACAATTGATAAACACATTACTGTCTTTAAAGGTCCTCTATTATACTGTTTTTCATCAATATATTATAGGTCTCAGATGTATACAAAACACGTCTCTGAATTGTTTGGCTCGAAATACCAAACAGATCATGCATTGTAGGATCCCATAAACCCCTTGTTTCAGCCCTGTTCCAAAAGTGCTGATTCTCTGTCTGTTACTTTAGATGAAAATAAGGAGCCCCTCCCCACGCCCCTCTGAGAGATGTTTGGTTAAAAAGAACACAATGGTGCTCTAGGAGGAGATTCAGGTGATAAGGGGGGTTATTGGCTAATGGTTACACAAGCAAAAAAATCGTTATGACATCATAAAGTAGCCAAAATCTGATCAGCTCATTTTCAGACAGGTTTTTATAAAAATTGATCAAGATAAAAAGTGAGCGAATCTTTTTTCCTAAAAATTCCAGAATGTCTTTACACAGAGGGGACACATGTTGATGTATAAAACACATGAAAAAGTGGATTCTGTATAATAGGTGACCTTTAACGCTAATTGTTATCAGTCGAGCTAGTCCTTTCTTCTGGCATGTCTCTGCACTGACCTGGCATCCATCATGCACTGCATTAATGAAGAGGCTTTTGGCTTGTGTCAGCTCCTCATCATTGCTGCCCCGGAAGCGGAGGGAAAGCTGGTAGGAGCGCGAGGTGCTGTCGAACCAGCCTGCCGAGTTCTGGCAGGTATAGGTGAAGCTCTGCTTGGCTGTGGCACTCAATAGTTTCAGGAAGGTCAGCTGAACTACATGCACAGGGTTCCCATCCCTGTCACTGTAGGAGAACTAGGTGACAAACACACAGAATCCAGAATGAGAAAAATAAATGAATAAACAAGTTTCCTCTATAAGAGATGAATCCACAGAAAAACACATCATTTTCTATAATCTGCTAATATACATTTCGATGTTCACTATATCACAATTAACAAATGTCCTAGCTTGTGCTGACAGATGACTTTCCTTGAGCAATGGTGAAATATTGATTCTCAGGAAGTATTGTAACAGCTGAGGAAATTAAGAGATGCCGATCCAAGAACATTGTTCAAGAACTGCAGTGAATTGTAATTGTGCTGGTAGCTTTGTGATTGTCTGAGAGGCTTTTGAGACCTCTGATCGGGAACTCTTGAAAGGCCAGAGTTCTGAGCATGCTATCCTGAATGCTAGTCGATCAGAGAGCTAGCATTGCCTCTGTGTGACTCATCTTGTTGGCTGAAATCAACTGATGGTAATATGAAAATAGTTTTCTCATTGCACAAAGTCTAACAAATTGATACCAAATTGTACAATTTGCAAATGTACAAATCAACTAAAAACATTCTCATGCAATCATGTGCACTTTGAAGTACAGGCGCCCACATGCCCAACCTTTCATGTCAATACACTAGTACAAATGCTTGCAACTCAATCATATGCAGGGGTATCATTCGAACACTCTCAATTAGGATAAGTCATTTAGATGAAAAAGACTGGCTGGCATTTGGAGCCAGCTGAGATAAATGGAAGGAGGTTCTTTTTTTGTTAGTTTTTTTTACCTGCTTTCCTCTCCTGTATTGGCTGAACCAGCTTCCTGGCTTCTCTTTGTTCCACGCTGCTAATTTCACCTGGACAGAGAAAGAGAGAAAGAGAAGGATTTTTACAGGATGTTGAGTAAAGTTTTAGGCTCAAGGGATATATGGAGGGATTTGTGCCTTGATGTAATATGGCAAGGTTGGCTTTGTAAAGGCTGACAGCAAGAGATTGCAGACTTACATTCTCAATCCTCTTGTCAGGGTAGAGACATGTCTCTCCATCAGCTGTGAAGTTACAGTAGACCTTGATGGAGTCTCTGTTACAGCCCTGGTTAGGATCAATCCAGTAGTCTCCTAGAAAGTGCACACAAAAGACAAGCTCTGGATGTTGGTATAATTACTGCATCAACGATAACAAGATGATAAAAAACAACTGGCTAAAAAAGGAGTGTATGTAAGAGAAAGGGTTCCAGTTTTTACTGGATTATTTTCCATTAGAACTTTTTGGGTTGTTAAACGGGCATAAAGTAAGAAGCACTGTCTTTTATACCATCTTTGTAGTCAGGTTGGACCATCATTAGCTCTTTGCAGGTCCTGGCAGGGCTCTCAAAGGTTCCAAGGGGTCTTCTCATTATCTCCACCTCTGTTTTCATAGAAGACAGGGTGGCAAAGACTTCTTCCATTCCCTCAGCGTCCTCCAGAGGCTGATCTCCCTGGAGGAACTCCTCCATATCCAGCTCTACATCTTCCTCCGTGGATGAAGCTGCTCCTCTTGCCCGATCCGAGTGCCTTCGCTTCTTCCGCCTGCCCTCCCTCATTGGCAGGGGCTCAATCATTGAAGCGGGGGGTCCCTGGAGGTAGAACAGATAGGTGAGCAACATATAATAAGGAATGAAAGAGGGTAAAGCTGGCACTGAGAAAGCCATGATCTGAATAACTGGTGTTACTCACTGGGGGTCCTGGGAGGCCAATTCTGCCTGTATCTCCTCTGGCACCAACGAGACCCTGAAGAAAAAGAGAGGACAAAACTTTGTGTCAATCATGTCTCACCTGGTCACACCACTCACACTTGGCTAAATCCCGGTTTTATCCAGACAGATATGACTGCTGCTTTATAGGATTATCCAGCTGTGTGCATCAGCACTCTGTGGTCAAAGCCTGGCTCTCAAGACACACTATAGTGGTTTTCATAACATCACACACACACTAGAACCAAATCCTATTAAAAGGGCCCGATGGAAAATCCCACACAAGGCAAGTGTGGCTGTACAGCAGGCTTTTAGTTCCAAAGACATGTGGTAAACACAGTAGAGCATTATTATTATCAAGCATGGTACATTTAAGCCAACAATCACACTTTTTCTCTCTTACCCAGCAGATGTTCCCAGCAGATGCTAGCCAATCAGCAATGTACAGCAATGGCAATGTACAAATAAATAAGACGGATTACTGAACTCACCATTTCTCCCTTCGACCCTTTCCCGCCAGCTGAACCCTAAAAGTGGAGAGGAGTAAAGAGCAGTTAACACATAAATAACATTAAACTGTTAGATAACTATCCAATTACTCAAATAAGCACTGATCAATACTAGTCAACTATTCACCAGAAAATAAGGCAGGTTATGGTCAATGTTATTACTATCACTGCTGAGTAAAAAATGTGCAATTACAGGGCTTTCAAATTGTGTTTAACTTATTGAAGATGGAATCAATTGCAAAAGCCCTGAGATCATAACCTTATATGACCTTTTAAATAAGCACTCATCGAGTTCACTGCATAATTGATCAGCCAATTTGGATCAGAGTTATAGAACAATGGCTGTAATAGGTGAGAGGCTATGTTTAAAAGCCTCATTTAATTAATTGTTGTAATGTTTATATACAGTGTATATATAATTTTTTTTAACAAAAGATGGCTGAAAATTAAAAAGATGCCCTGCAGATACAAATGTAATTCAAATATGTATTAACACAATTTAACAGACCATAAGTAATAAGTAGATATTGTTGTAACAGCTCTGCACTTACTGACAGTCCAGGTGGTCCCAGTGGGCCGGTGGGACCAGAAGTGCCGCCTACTCCCTAGAAATAAGGAAAAGCATATCTTGTTGGTGAACTGAGCTTCCTCCTTGCAGAAGTGTATCAGATGTATCCAAATATATTTCAATGACATATACCTCATCTCCCTTTGGCCCTCGGCTCCCCTGGTTCCCTGGCAGGCCTCTGTCTCCCTTCTCGCCATGTTCTCCTGGGGGGCCAATTAGACCGATCAACCCTCCATGACCCTGCAGACAGAGACATGGTCATCAGTTTTGTTTCCAAGGGTTAAGGCTAGTGCAGAGTTCTCTTTGTCAAGGACATACTCACTTTTTCTCCCTTGTTTCCAGTGTCTCCTTTTAATCCGGGGAGTCCTAGTGGTCCCTGTTAACAATCACAGATTAGTTAATTGGCCAATGCTGTAGATTCTGTACATTTGATGTATTATTATAAATATTCCAAGCTTCATTAAAAGCCAATTATAAGGATCTTACTATTGGTCCTGGTGGTCCAGTTTGTCCTAGCGGCCCATTTAAACCTTGCTCACCCTAGAAAAGAAACATCAGAATTAGATATTGGCTTAAAAGAAACAGAAGCCAAGATTAAACACAAATGGTACCGTATGTTGATTATTGTCAGTTATGTTGCTTCTAGGGCTGTTAGATTTGGAAAAAATAAATGTTGTAGTGATCATTTTGACCTATATTGTGATATGATTCACAGTTTTAAAAGGATATAATAATGGTGTCATTATTCCCATTTTCATTGATAAACTGTGAAGGCTGTTGCACATCCTCAATTTCTTGTAGAAATGCTGTTGCATAGGAGGATGATTCACCTGATGAATGGAAACGTGGACTGAAGGACTGAAACGTGTCAGTAGTAGCCTACATTTCATTGCAAGTTAACAACATTGAGCAGGAATTCCCTCTTCTCTTGTGTACTGACCGCAGAGCCTGGGATGCCTCGGAGACCTTCTAGGCCAGACCTCCCTGGCTCCCCTTGGGGTCCCACTGGACCTGTCTTCCCCACCGGACCATGGTCTCCTAACGCCCCCTACAAACCAGGACACCAGGACACACACAGCGAGGCGTTAGGCATAAACTCACCTCAAAGGTTTTTTTGTAATGCATTACCCGGCTCAGTGCAACCCATTATCTTTACCTTGGCTCCCTTCATGCCCTGCTTCCCTTCTTTCCCTGCGGGACCGATATGACCCTAGGGATAAGAGAGACAATGGCGGTGAGATAATAGCAATAACATAAATATACAATACACATAGCTCACAAACGTATACAATATATTTATCGTACCCTCCGTCCAGGAGGGCCTGAAGGGCCTGGCTCCCCAGAAGCTCCTAGAGGTCCCTACAAAGAACAGAAAAAAAGGATTAGTTAAAAAATAAACACTTTTCCAACCTGTCACCAAACTCTGAGAAGAACTTCTATCCATAATGATGGGCAAAACGTCAATATGTCACAGAGAATATAGACTTTAGCTAAGCATACAGCATAAAGCTACTAGTGCTGTCAACATGTAAGAAGTGGGTAGAAATGCTTACTGCTTTGCCGGGATCTCCATTGTCTCCTTTAGGCCCAGGGCCACCATCTACTCCCTGGGTAAAACATTCATATAGAAGAAATTAGCAATTAAAGGGTTAATTAAAACATGTATGATAAAACAATCATAACAACAAATACTCACATTGACGCCAACCTCTCCAGGAGGTCCTGCATCTCCAGGAAATCCAATAGGGCCCTGTGGTTAAAAACAGTGAGTCAGAAACCATCATGTGCCTGGCATAGCAATAACTGTTTGACACAACAAAATCAGTGTGTCAGAGAGAAAAAGACTTACGAGGTTGCCTTTGGGTCCGTCCTCTCCCGGTGTTCCTCTGGGTCCTGGAGGCCCAGCGGCACCAGGTAGGCCTGAGTCACCCTTTTCCCCCACATCGCCTTTACCCCCCTAAGACACCAGCATGGGAAATGAAAATCAATGAAAGGGCTAGGAAATGATGAGGTTGAGCAAGATATGAACGACTGATGAAAGTCATGCTACTTACAACAGTGCCGGTCTCTCCAACTGACCCAGGGTTTCCCGCTTCCCCATCCTCACCCTGGTAGAGAAGGAACACTCAGTAAGGTATAATCACACTCCACTCTCTCACACACAAATCCTGCATTCACAATGCACCATCATTCCATGTGCACAGATGCACTGTGAGGTTGCTAATGGCAAATCCTGACCTTCTCTCCAACAAGTCCATGCTGACCAACTCCACCAGTTATTCCAGGTGGGCCCTGTGGCAAGAGGAGAGGGAAGAAAGATATCATAAAACAAGGGCAAGTTTGAAATATTCATTTGATTTTTGAAAAAATGTAGTTGTTGGTGCAGTGTGTTGTTGTTGTTTGTCAGCAGATCTGCTCACAGAATGCTGAACCCACATCACATTATCACAACACAAGGAAACAAATTGAGTGTCAGTTTGCTGTGGATAGTGTTTGCGTCACACAGTAGGGTGGATTCTATATCCCCCTCTCAACAATTTTGTTTGTGTATGCGCATATATCTTAGCGTGCATGCAAGCTTGTCAGTGTATTATTGTGCTTTTTCTTTTGAGACAAACCCAGTAAAAGCAGGTCTTCGGTAGAGTGCACAAACATGAAAGCTGAGTACAGCCATACACTACTACAGAGCTCCTGTTGTCAGCTGCTTTCCTCACATGACATCCCCCCACCATTCCGCTCTTTTCCGCTTTTCCTGTACCAATCCATTTATGGATCCCACCATTTATGCACCGCTGTATTTCCATGCTTCCTGTGATGAACCACTAGCGTGGCACACACAGATTTTTGCAGCTTGCTGCTGAATAATTGACGGTGTGAAAGGCTTCAGCGAGATGGCCATTATGAGAGGTAAATATAACTGCCTCTCAGGGATGATAGTCCAATACTTCTTAATGATTCATAAAGCAGTAAATATAACTCTCTCCCAGGAATTGTATTCTAATAGTGTTTAATAATGGAAGTATCAAAAGCAGTAGGGGATCTCGGTGGATCTGTAAAATATGAGTGTCTGGGAAATATGAGGTGAGTAATGATAAATGATTGTGCAGTTTGAAATGTAGTTAATCCTGTGTGTTTGATGGAAGTCTTCTTGATTCCAAAGCTGATACACTGTCATATTTTCTTTATGAGTCGAAAAGGCATGCAACTACCATCACTTTAAAATATTAGTACTCCAATTCTTGCACAGGGTGTGTAATTTCAATATTGCATTACATTAACCAAAATGCATTGACGCCCACTAAATCCTATAAACAAAATAAATAGGCCTCAATGATACATGCCTCAGAAAAAGAATTATCTGAAAAAAGCAAGAATTTCAGTTTAAAATCAGAGGAACAGAAATGATGAGTGAACCAATTTTGATATATGCCAATGCTCATTATCATATGAAATGGATTCTTGGTGCATTTCTTTTGTAAACTATTTGGACAATCGTATGTTGTTCTCTAATGCTTCAGAGAATTTGTTTTATGAAGATGGATATGATAGCATGTTGACATAAACTTCCTAAATGTTGCCCCACATTCTAACTGCATGTGTTTTGAGTAATAAAATCATAGTTATGCTGTCATCTGAATCCAAATATATGTAATTTAAATAAAAACATGCTTCACTCTACCTCTCCACCACTGGACCCCTGAGGACCCCGTGGGCCATGCTGTCCTGGAGGCCCCTGTTGAGAGAGATGTAATGTGTTATTAGGATATCAGCGCATACAGAAATGATGATCAACATCAATAAAACACAAACATAAATACAAGCTGAGTGTGAGCTGGAATTGAGCTAGTGCCCCCTAAATTAAATGTGTGTTAGAAGTCAGGCCATGGAGGATTGCTTATGTAATGGCCCCAGTATCTATGATCATTATGGTGCTGACATGATGAAGACATCCAGACAGGTCATTACCCTCAATATGACACAAGCTCTGATTCTCCCCTCCTACCCGTTTCTCTTATTCTCCCTGTTTAATAAGAAGCTTCTAGCATGTGATGTGCAAGAGCATAGTCTCTCAGCCACAGTAAAGGCATCTGACTTTGCTGTGCAGCACAAGAGAGAGCAGCAAGCAATTCGTCCTAACTGTGCTTGGCTTCCGTTTCAGTTGAGTAGATGTTGAGCTGTGCTCTGAATCACTCCAAAGTCTTGGAGGGAGCGTTGTGTTGTAGAGTCACAGAGACAGACCGACACACAATCTGCCCAGAGAGACTCTGTGTGGGACTCGAAGAAACACATATCCTTCTGGCGGAGAGATACTTGAGCATTAGAGGGGAGAATTCTGTGATCCGCAACGCTCACACATGAATGAAACTTTCCCACTGAGTCTCCAGCATCTTTCTCTCCTCTCTTCGTCTCTCAGTCTTTCTCTCTCTTTCTCTGTTTCTTCCCTTTGTTTTGGTTCCATTCTAATGCATTGCCTCCCTAATCTGGCTGTGGAGAAGAGGAGCTATAAGGAATCTTGTTGAAATGTGTTCATGGTTGACAGCGTTGTGAGATGACTGTCACAAAGGAGGATGCTCATTAGACAGCCAAGGCTGAGGCTAATCTGATTAGCAGCTGTCACACCGTCTTCCTGCTCACAGCCAGAGCCCCGCCTCTTCCTTCCACTCTATTGCTCCACTGCGTCCTCTCTGTAACTCTCTCTTTTCTTATTTATCCTTTTCATTTCTTTACATTCCTTTACGTCCTTCTTGCACATTAATTCATGGTCTACTGTCATTCACACTCAGCCTTGAAGATCCATACAAAATTCAAAAGACAAGTTGAGATTGTTATAGGTTGTAACGTTTATTTTTTGCAATCATTATTGTGGATATTGATTTATCAGATCATGTAAAGATATAACTAATGCTAACAGACATGAGATATGAGGAACATAACCTCTGAGAGCAATTGACTGAAGAGTATTTGTCTCTAGCCTACGGCTGTATTCTCCCACAGCTTCCATAATAACACAGTATGCCATGGTAATACAGTTGATTAGTGTGCAGCTACTTAGCACAGCTAATGTGGGATGTCCATTGCTTTGAATAACAATTCAAACCCCACACAAAGTGTAAGCATTGTTCAATAGTTAAAAGTGTCAGCTCACTGGCATGGCTTACTAGCTTAGTAGCTTACTAGAACCATCATTAACCAGTCAAATAGTCTGCTTTGAAAAATGCCTATTCTTAGGAAACTACCAATTTAGCAGTTTTCCTCAGTTTCTCTACAGATGAGGCTGATTAGCTTGTTTTGTGTCCAGAGTCGTAGAAGCTATAAAATTAGAAACACAGCTTTCAGTATTCTGGAGCAAATTGACCCTTTTCTTTCTTCAGTTTCCACTCGGTCCTTTTTGTTCATATGATAACAAAGATACCGTTTACTAATTTGAAGACATACTAATCATCAATGATTTTTTTTATCTCACTCAACTCAACAACTTCATTGTGTTTCTTTAGACTTCTAATGTGATGTCATTACATTATTGATGAAGGTATACCTTATAAAAGTAGCATCAACACATCCATATCAGGACCAACCACGATAACAAAATAGTGCTTTGGGTTTCTGGCAGTAACGAGACATTTCAGTACCACCTGTTTGAATCTCAGAGAAAAAACTGAGCTGGGTAATTATCTCTGACGATTTAGTTCCCTCACACTAAAGGCCCACGTCTCTACAAAGAGTTCCAAACCATTAACAGACATGTAAATGTACTGTATTTGCAAAAGTTCTGTGTTATACACCAAAAGATCCTAGTAAATTATTCATTGTTTTTTCACTAATGAATGCAAACCTTTTGATCTTCAAAAAAGATCCATTAAACTGTTTTATACTCGCTGCTTTATGCTTGATACTGGAGAAAAAATGAAGAAAAGTGTAAAAACATTTTCAAAGGTTTTTGGAAAGTGAAGAAAAGTTATGTCGAAATCCAATATCAGTCAGCACCAAGACAATTCAAAGTCATAAAAAGTATGAAGCAAAGTGTACGAAGACAGTAAAGTGGTGTTGAGAAAGCCTTGAGACTGACACTGGTGTTGTATGTGCTTGGATTGCTGATAAGTACTTACCATTGAGCCAACATGCCCGCTCTCTCCTTTGTCCCCCGATGGTCCTGGCATTCCCTACAAATAGAAATATGGTGAGGATTGCAGTCTTACACATGAAATGGAAACCAATACAAACTAAAGTATAAATATAACATCAGAGATGAGCCAATAGGGAGACAGCCAGTTTTTTGATGGGATAGTTATTCTTACCTGCAGTCCAGAAGGACCAGATGCCCCCTTAAATCCTCGGTGTCCTTCATCTCCTTTCGCCCCATTCATGCCCTGCTGCCCACGAGGACCTGGCTCACCATCTGCACCCTGAAATACACACAGACAGGTCAGCAATGTTAAAGCTGAGGTAGGCAACTTTGGAGGAAGCAGCTCTGTAAGCTACATTTTTAAAGTATTCACCCGAAAAAAGGTCCTCTATCCAAAGCCACCCCCTCACTGCCTAAACCGTGACAAACTACCCCAATTGACCTCATCCACCAATCGTCCTATGCTTTTTTAAAAACATTATACCTGACAAAGGTCTTGGAAAAGTTAGCTTCAGGACTTGTTTCTTATCTGCTGAATTGTTTGTCCCTGTGTTCTTATATTGATGTTATTACACGACTGTTTTTCTATTATGCATTTTGAGTTTTTATAACATACTGGTAGTCCTGGTTGGCCCAAAGGTCCTTGGATTCCAACAGGTCCAGACGGCCCCTAGAAAAACAGAAGAGCAGTTTAATACACATTTGCTGTAGGAAAAATGTTATTCAAATCCATTCGCTCATTCCACCACAATAGTATACATTGCTACAAATTCTAAGACAATTTTTCCTCTACCTCATAATGATGCAATGTAATTATGTGATGACAGGACTATTGTCCTAAAATGAATACTCACAGATTCTCCTTTGTCTCCTTTGCCGCCCTTCTGGCCTGATTCTCCTACCTCGCCCTATGGAGACAAATGCAAACACGTGAACACAACACAAATACAACTAATCCACATCCTTTATATCAGTGCTGCAGTCCATGCTGGCTGTTCCATCTTACTACCTTGTCTCCATCCTCTCCAGGGGGGCCAAGATTTCCAGCAGCCCCTGGCAGCCCCAGAGGTCCTTGTTCCCCATCACTCCCAGCTGGCCCCACAGGCCCCTTCTCTCCCTGGGGAACAGGTGGGAAAACAGCAGAAATCAAGCAAGTGCTAGAAGACTTATTATCCTCATATAGCAGCATGACACATTTATTTATATATCATAACAGGAGGGAAACGTGCACCCAAGCAGGCTTGTTCACATGTTTTGATCATAGCCTTTATCTCCTTTCTCCTCTTTTACCAGCCTCCTGCTCTAAGTCTCATAATGACACATTCCAAAAAAACAGCACATGTTGTTTATTACCCAATGGTGGGAGGTGATGGTACAGTATGTATTCATGGACATTGTTGCCTAAGAAACAAAAATGTGCAATGTTCCAAATCTTACTGGCTCGCCTTTCTCTCCCATCGGCCCAGCAGAACCCACGCCACCAGACCTTCCTGGCTGGCCAATAGCACCAGCCGTCCCAGCGGGGCCCCTCTCCCCAGTGGCACCCTGGAAATAGGAGGAGATAGAGGTGAGCATGTCATGAGCATGTCGCATGTCACATGACTCACTCTTCGTTTTAATGTGGTGGTCACGATTAGGGATCACCATGGAAACAACCTCCTGCTTCATATATCCCAGCATTCTATTCAACATAGACCCTGGGCAGAGAGCAGGGGATGGGATGAAAAGCAATTTAATAAAATTAGACTTACAACAGATCCTGCAACACCAGGTAGACCCTCTCCTCCCTTCAAACCTGCAGGACCCTGGAGAGAAACAAAGACAACCGTCACACACAAACAAAAACCGCAATAATTTTAAAGGGCCCATGTCATGCTTTTCTGGTTATTACCCGTCCCCATGTGTGTTATGAAGGTTTTTATGTAAACGGTCTGCAGAGTCAAAAACCCTCAAAGTACACCCTGTAGCGAGTAAAGCTCTAACACAGAAAAGACCTGTTTATGCTGCCCCATAATGCGGAGAAATGTTCTCCGCAGACCCATTCTCACAGCGTTATAAACCTTTTTCTTACTCAATATCAAGCCACACTCATTGTTTTTACTTCGGCTGTGAGTGTTTGTGTGTGCTCAGGATGAGTTTAGCTTGTTCTCGCTGTATCGCCGAGCCGGAAATCTGTCCGCTCCTCGCAGCAACGAGCCTCGCAACCGTTTAGGACAGAGAGTGAATACTTGGTGAATACACATACTATACAGAGATGCTGTATGAGAAACCAATGTGATTTTGGAAAATTGCGCAATTTAAATCTATTCTAATAGACCTTAACAATGGAAATGTGATCAGTTGAAATGGCCATGACATGGGCCCTTTAAGAAATGAGTTTTCATATGCAAAAACCCTTGTGTAATTTGCACACGTTTTACTATCTGGGAAAGCAATGTTTGTATTGATTTCACATTGTCTGTGTTTGACATCACTGGCCAGATTTGACATTGAAAAACTTGCAATTCTTACTTGCAAGCTGAACATTTCCAGAGAATCTTTTGAGAGAATCATTGAGTGAATCATTGAGTGATGGTGAGGATGTGAGATATATGGAAGTTTGCGTTACCATTGCACCATGGGTCCCTCTGCTCCCTCTGAAGCCTTGCAGCCCAGTAGGACCACTTTTCCCTGCAGCTCCTGATGGACCTGGGTCTCCCTGGTAACCACACATACACACACATGTGATTAGATATAAGGCAGGAAGCCAGAAGACAGCAGGCCCTTATGCATTCATAAATCACACCAACCAGAAAGTCACACCAAGAAAGTACATTTATCTTTTATGAGCCATAATACCCTCAACACCGTGTGGTTTCCTCTTTTATTTATTAGCAAATTAGAGGAAAGAATGAGACCCAGGAGATAAGATATTCTGGCAGTGCTGAGAGAGTCCTTGGGCTTTATTGAAAATAACAGTAATAAGGTGATGCTGGCAAGTGATTAGGATCCTGTCATTATGATGAAAACTATTCACCTTGGCGCCCTCCTTTCCGGCAGATCCCGGTAAACCGTGCTCTCCCGGTGGTCCCGGTGAACCTGGATGGCCTCTGTCTCCAGTCAGTCCTGTCTCACCAGATTTGCCCTGAAAATTAGCAAGTTACATATCAAGTAACAGTAAGCACGTTACATATCACAAAAACCTGTAATCTAACATGGCAAATAATATACAATAGACTGTTCCCCTTACCTGTGGCCCAACAACACCTGGGGGGCCGGGGGGTCCATTTTTGCCTTGGAAGCCCTGAAGAATGAGACAAGTGATTTTGGTGACTCAGAGTTGAAACAGTCAGTAAGACGCACACAGGGAGGCCACTCAACTTGCACTCTTACTACACTAATTCAGTTCTGAAATCATAGCTTTCTACTTTTTAGCTGTGTTTACACATGCTGTGCTAAATATTAAGCTTTATTGAGAAGGTGACTCACTGGTTCCCCTCTCTGGCCGGGATGACCTGGTAATCCATCTTTTCCTGGTACACCCTGGAAGGAAATCATTTTCTTACATCATTGTTATGAACTTAACAGGACTAAACGTGAGCATAAAACATTGGATGAGGTACAAATTAGGACAGGCATATTTGGTAACTCACATTAGGCCCTTTTGTCCCTGCTTCACCATTTCTTCCCTGTGGTCCTTGGGGGCCCTGGAAAACCATTTGAACACAGATCAGTCTCAATCACCTTTGCTTCTCTTGCAATGATTTATGACATTGTATCTTTAATTCCAAGATATTTATTCCAGGACGTACATATATTGTCTTATTTAGTCAATGTATGTACACTCTTATCCAACATTACCTGTTCTCCGGGTGATCCTTGAGGACCGTCTTGTGCAACAGAACCCTAGAAGGCAGAATACAAATAAAATACACAGTAGGAAAACAGGAGACATTCTAACTTGTTAAGGCTCCTGCCTACAAACACAGTTTTTAGCTTTTCCAAGAAGGTCTTATAGGGTGAGTGTGTAGACTGAAGCATAACCTGCCAGACAATCGCTTCTCACTGTAGCACATGCCTTTTCATCTTAAAGTGAAAAGCAACAACCAGTTCCAACTCGGTGTGCATATTCATCCATACTTTATGAGACAGCCAGGTGTGTGATAATGTGTAACTGTATGTGCTTACTGTATGTCTTTGTTTATGTCTGTGTGTTCATGTGATTGTGCATGTCTCATTCTATGCGCACCTTTTCTCCAGGCTTTCCAGTGGGCCCCCTTGCTCCTCTTCCCCCCCGGGCCCCCTATAAGAAAACAAACAACAGTCTGATTATCACATGCATAACTCATCAGGTGGGGAAAGATTAACACACTTGTGCTGTGAAAGCCCTGCAGTGATGTTACACTTATGTTAATCTGATGGTATCTAATTAAAGCAAATACTGATTTATACATACAGTAGAGGACGTATCTTTAGGTGTACTCACATTAGGACCTCTTTGGCCCCCAGCCCCTGCCTGACCAGCTGGACCCTGCATTATAGAGGTTAACAATTGTTTAACAGCACCCACACACAAAACATCTGAAGCAGTCTGAATGTGCGAAAAGTCACAACAGTCCTCACCCTTCGTCCTTTTTCTCCTGAGACACCGGCCGTTCCAGGGAAGCCAAGTGATCCCTGGAGACACGCGTAGAGGTTAATCAGCCTCAGCCCTCCATTCATCACACATCACCCCCAATGCCTCATTAACATATAATTAACTACTGTATCAAATTAAAGCAAATTTAATCCATGGTGCTCAACACAGCCTTAAATACACCATTCATCAGCATGTAATGAATTGATGTCACTAATGAACTATTAATAAAATAGCCTTTTTTTAAAAGCCATTTATCATCCTTTATTTTTAATCAGACAGGAAACAATCCAGGCAAAGACACTCATCTTGCTGGAACCAGAGGAGACATTAACTGATCGTGATAGCTCATCAATGTTAAATCACCTTAGGACCTTGTCTTCCTGGATATCCTGGCAATCCAGGCACACCAAGTTTACCCTGGAGAGAGACAGGCACAATAAGAGGAAAACATAAACTAGAGAATGATTAAGATGAAAAGTGCATAAAAATACAAGATGTGTATAACATGCTGCTGACTATGCATGCAACAATACAGCCAGATAAATGCATATAGTGATGACAGAATTGCTGAATATATGCGCATTGGTTTTGTTTTGTCGCCTTTAGGAATGGACTGTGACTAGATGTAATAAATGGGCATTAAACATCTATATGTCCAGGATTTTTTGATATTTTCAGACATTAATTGTATTGAAACCTTTGTCACAGCTAAATACTGGGCTAAAGTAATCTAATTCTACAATGAATTTAATTCCTTTATTGTCATTGTACAGGTAGAAGGAAAAAAAAAGCAATCCTGTCGGTGCATATCGCCATATCAACAAGCAATAAAAGTATACTATTTAACATAATGACTATAGCAACACAATGCACATTAAGATAAGAATTTTCTTAAGGACTGGCAGACTATTTGATCTTCCTTTCCCTCTCTTTTGTGTCCAAACCTTAATTTGTAATGTAATTAAAATAGTTTTTTAAAAAGAAAAATAACCTTCTCTCCAGCTATTCCGATAGATCCTGATTCTCCCAAGGGTCCTGACTGGCCCTTAGGCCCCTCTGTTCCATCCTCTCCACGGGTACCTAGAACTCCGTTATCACCCTAAAATCAAGAATGAAAGTAGAACGAAAATGACCATTATATCTCCAATGAATAATAATAAAAATGGTACTGAGGCTTGTGAATTGTGGGCGCTCTCACCCTGTCTCCCTTCAAGCCCATGTCACCTTTTGACCCAGGGAAGCCATCTTCTCCCTGTGATGCATAGAGCAGAGATGATTTTTAAATATAACATATTTGATGATAAATGGCATCATTACATTGTAATTTGTCAAGTGTTCTTCCAGTCACAATACACCAGCTTTACAACAACAGAAACAACTTCAGTTTTACTCACCTTCTCTCCTTTGCCCCCCTTTAGACCTCTAATTCCATCCGCTCCCTGTTAAGTAGGAAAACAGTTATTTTACAAAAATGTCACGTCACTTACAAGACCACTCTGGACATCACAAAGAAAGTAACTGCTTGTCTGCATGTTCAGCAATACCCCATCTTACTCACTGAAATTATTTATAAGTGTTTATTGATTTGCTCTTGACCTAACATTGCTATGTTATTGAGTAGTTATTGACCTTACATTCATTTCATACATGATTGCCATCAAGGTCAGGCATCCCTGAAACTATGTCAAGCCAAACTACCAGATAAAATACCAGATGTGTGATTGTTACAGAACAAACACACAGCAGAATGCTGTTTCATGACAACTTTGCTTTTATTCCCCCAGTTTTAAAAGCGCACTCAGTGAGAATGGACAGCTGCACACAGCTCTGCTCTATCTAACTTTACATCTATCCCATCCGTCAGACGTTCCTCCCTCTGTTGTTAGCGGCTCCCTTGAGAAACATGGTGCTTTCCCTCCACCTGTCACCTGTCAGCCATAGACTGAAGCAGCTTGCCCATTACAGGTAAACACACTCACAGAGTTAAATGTTTGGAGAATACACATTGCGGTCAATATTACACCTGAGATCGTGATGCATTGATGTCTCACCTTGACTCCACGGGTCCCTGGGTACCCGACAGGTCCCTGAGGACCTAGTAAACCCTACATAAAAAACAAACAGTTTAGTTTTAGACAGCCGCTGCCAGCAAAAATGCATTTTCTGACCAGTTATTAGTACACGTTGCACTCAGTCACGGTATTCTATCTTTGATTGTAAATGAGCATTCTCAAACAGGAAAAAGCTGACGATGCTAATGAGTGCATGCTGCTGACTCTAATGAGCTAATGCTCTTCCACTATAAAGTCAATGACATTGTAGGAACAGATTGATTATAATGATTAGAGCAAGCTTTATTGTAACCAGGTGAGTGAGTGCACAGTTACAATAGATTGTAAGAAACACCATGATAATGTACTTTTGATATCTTGCTGTGCCACAACAGTACAAGCCTCAGATATTCAGTTACCCACTTGGATGCCTTTCTCTCCCGACGGGCCCTCTCTTCCTGGGTGACCCTGAAATTATATATCAGGAATCAGACTTAGCACTTCTGAAAATACATAATTATTGTATTACTCCTTGATGGAAAGGTCCATGTGCAACCAACCAATGAAACAGAGGAAACCATTGCCACTGGGAGTAAAGCACCATAAAACATTGCGTGCTACAAAGCGTTGCAGAACAATACAAGGAACATTAAGTGAAACTCATTAAAATGTGCAATCTAAAGTTATTTCTGAGCATTGCAGCTGCAATATTTTTTATTATTTCCTAAAGCTCATACTGATATGGATCAATTCCAGAAATGCTTCCTGCTTTTCTGCCCCCCCGCGTCCCCCAACTGGTAGAACACAGAGAGTGTAGGATGGCAAATTGTATTAATTTTGCTTCGTTAGATTCATTAACTTTTAGGGTGTGCATACATAAATGGCTATTAGTAGTGATTATTGTGTGAGCTCTTTAACTTGTAAAACGATGTACCATTGTCAAAAAGAGTTGGCTTTTTATGTAGCTGCCATTGAGTAGCTTGAGCTGACTGAGGAAGAAGCAGCAGGGGCCTGTCTGATTATATAAATGTATATATACATAGACACTGATTGTGCAAAGGTATGCATGGATACATGCATGTTTATGCATTTGTACTCTAGCATGCCTTTGTGCTAATGCCTGTACTGTATATGTGTGTATACTTACGGTAGGACCATCAATGCCTGGTAGTCCCAGCATGCCTGGTTTCCCCTGCGGACCCTGTATGGCACAGAAAGAGGAATTAATACTGATATAAGCTTACGATAAAATATAGCACCCTAACTTATGTCTTGGAGACCACATTTCTAATTTATCTTTGATGCTCCTTTACTAAAACATTCTATTTATGACTTAGTCCACTTTCTTCTTTTCTCAGTCCAGCCTCATGATGTGCAGCGGCCAAGGCCGTTTCTTCTGTCTGTTTTGCCTGTGTGTGTTTCTTTTATATTGATTTCCTGTCTAGCTGTATCTTGTCTGAATGGGAGCTAGAAGTGGTTAGGTTGTACTCTGCAGCTCCACTAGCATGGGTTATGTGATGACAGGGGTCACAGGGTCACAGCTTTAATTGTGAAATTAAGTGAGAGACATGTAACCTACCTTCTCCCCTGGCAATCCGATGGGACCCTGAGGACCAGACAAACCCTGGAACAGAACAAAGCATCAATCAGGTTAAGTGGCACAGGGCTAGGAGGAGTTTTGCTTGAGACAGTATGCCTGTTTATGATATGTGTGTGACATTTGGTTGCTTAGCGTGGAAGCCTCACATCTGCACAAATATGTTTAATTAGGTCATCAAAACAGCTTTATTTTCTGAATACATTTTAATGTCATGCAATTAGAGTGGGAAAGAATTGTACAAGCCCAATATGCCCAAGGATTTTCAAACCTGTAAAGAACCTGTGAAGTCAACCTTCAGCTGGAGCAGAAAATATAACAGAAACTGGAAGTATTTGTCCCACATAGATAAAGTGTTTGTTGGTGAGGGAGGGAGAGAGAGAGAGAGAGAGAAACTGTCTGCTTGCAAGTGATTGTGCTTATTTGAATGATGTGTTTATGAATTAAATACAGTTATATGATGTGTAATTAGTGGATTTCTGAACATAGAAACAGCACAGTTTTTTTGTATTGGTATTGTACCTGTACTCCTGGATTTCCTTGTTGACCTGGGGGCCCTATCTCTCCAGCTGGACCCTGCCAACAACAAAGACTGATAGTCACACAATCTGCCTCTAAATTATATGTATCATAACACATATTACAGTATGTTATAAAGATAGCAGGACTGACCAGGTTGCCCTTGGACCCTTGTACTCCATCCATCCCACGAATACCCTGACAAAATTGAAAATGTCAGAAAACAATGGATGAAATGTCCAAGATTAATCGAAAAAATGTTCGATAGCTTCCTTGTTTATAGTCAGTGGCATATTGATGATTCCAGGCACTAGAGGACATTTGATGGAGTTGAAAAGACTAAATAGCTCTGATTTTGCAATGAAGGCAATGTTGACTTACCGGCTGGCCAGATGGGCCAGGTGGCCCCCTTGGTCCGACAAGACCCCGAGAACCCTGGAGACAAAACAGAGCAAATAGTAAGCAGCTAACCTGCATTCATGATGAGATGGAGTGAGTGCGGAATACCTAATCATAAATCAGAACTACGGAGAGAGAGCGATAAATCAGGGGGTGACAAATAATGTATTTAACTGCGTGTAGGAGGGGGGGGCATCTGGTTTTGTATGTGCTAGCCATAACGACAGCAAAAGTCTGTGTTGGTGTGCTCTGTTTTTGTCAGCCCTCCTCTTTGTAGGCAAGCCAAGCCACCTGTTCCAAAGCCACATCTGTGATCTCCTGGGAAGTGATTGATATGGAAATATAATCATTCAGGCCAGGATTTGTATCTCTCCCCTCTCCTACTCCATCTCTTTCCTCTTTCCTCTCTTATCCCTTTCAACACCAACCAAATTTCTGCCTCGCATTTGCCTCTTGCTGCCTCACTTTTCCCATCACTTCCTCTCTATCGCTTTCATCAAACCAGCCAACTCCTCTCCTTTCATGTACTGTATCTTTGTAGTTACACAGCTTTCCTAACATGTCTTATTGGACTCTAGTTTGTCCTGCATTGGTGATCCATTCGGAAGGACAGAGCCCCGCTGTGCTTCAACCTCACCTCCTGGGAGAAAGATAGAGTGTGAGTCATAAGCAATAAACCAGCGTTCACCGCAGAGGTACACAGGAGGAATGACAGCTCCTTCAACAGTGCTCTTTAAACCTAGTGGTCTCTCTGATCTAAAGCTACCCTACAGGTAGAGTCTCGATGACAGATTTTGAATATATGTTATGCCTTTCTACGTTCTTGTCTTCAAGCTGCATGCCTTTTCCAAGTGACCTTTTCTCTCTTTATGCTACGGTGAGCACTGTGGCAGTACACTTTTTTATTGTGGTTGTATATCGTAAACTATGATGCAGTGTTTCTATTGCTTTGCTCATGTTCAGTATGAGAAGACGTTTTATGTAATTTAGTGTAAGATTTGGGCTAAAATTCTGCCCTAGCTTTAATCTAGTGATCTCCAACAATCCTCCCATGTTTCTTTCTGAATATTGTTTCTGTGTTTCTGCATTAAGGAGAGGGTTTTTGTGTAAGAATTTTTCAGAAAATCCAATGTTAAGTCTTGATACATATCTTTTGTACCTTTTTTTGTTTACAGAAGCAATAAACATGAACTACTGCATTATGTGCACTAGGAGAGAACATATCATTACAGATGGGGTTACTCACAGGTTCGCCTGGTTGCCCTCTTGGCCCCAAAGGTCCATCTGACCCCTGAAATAACAAGATGAAAAAAGATTCAACACCAAAATGTTATGCAACTCTTTAAATCAACCTCAGGCGTGGATACATTTATATCCCCACGGACATAATCTGTGAAAATAGCTCATTATAGAAATTCCCTGCCTGACAGATAAGGCTCAACTATCTTCCAGCAAAGAATAATAGATCGCTCTCTCAAATTTCCCCCGACCGCCTGCATGGATTGATACTATCTTGAGAGAGCTTCTATCTTTCATATTTTCAATTCTATGTCAGGGATGCGCAGCATAACTTTCATTTCTTTAGCAAACCTTGATCGTGAATGAACTCAGTCCAGCGCCTTGCAAAAAAAAAGATTGAAGAGTTTATGACTTCAGTAAAGCCTACTTTGATCGGTGGTGCTTTACCATCTAGATCAGGGGTGTCAAACTCAAATACACAGTGGGCCAAAATAAGAAAATTGGTACTAGCCGAGGGCCGGACTGGTTCAATGTTTATTGCAAAACTTTTTGAAATTAACTTATTGCACATATTAAACCTGGAACTAACAAAGGTTAAATTAATTGCCTATACAAACAACATTAAACATTAAATAATCAGTTGCATTCATTTTTTATTGCTCTATCTGCATTTTTCCACAGGCCAACAAGAGCTTGAAAGAAAAGAAGTGCAAAAGGAAACATCCTTTGAAACTCAGTGTGCTGCTCTGTGATGCTAGTTCAAGCCAGAAACTTGGCGTCTCATCTTGGGTGCAAGTTCATCAATGTTTGGGGTCAGGCTCTGAGCTGAGGAAATCCTCAGGATTGAGTGAAGGTGTGCGTGCAATATACCGGCGGGCCAGATCTAATAGTAATTAGAAATGATCCTGCGGGCCGAAATTAAATCTACCACGGACCGGATTTGGCCCCCGGGCCTTGAGTTTGATATATGTGATCTAGATGGATTGTAAAATTGATTCACTGATCTGAAAAGGCTGTTTAACCTTGTCTAATGAAAAAGAAAAACAAAGCAATGCTGCCAGAAGTATCTTCTAGCCTTTGTTTGATGAAAGTAATACTCTGCACTCACCTTTTCTCCTGAATCTCCATCAGGCCCATGAGGGCCAGGCTTTCCTCTGTCCCCCTACAAGATAAAAGCATTAGATACAACCCTCAAGATATTTAGGACTGTTCTAATTTTAGCACAGCAGAATCTACCATTTGTTTTTGTATACCTTGCCATCATAGGATTTACAATGATCATGATAATAATGTGCAAATAACAACCTGCCATATGATGTGTAAGGTATTCATGCATGAGGTGTAAATGCCAAAATGACTAAATAAATACAGTGACATGCTTGGTTAACAAATCTAACTCACTCTGTGTCCCTTGTTTCCTGAGAGACCTGGCAGGCCGTCAAAACCCCTGTCACCCTGAAAAGTAATGGAGAAGAAAGTGCATTAAACCCTGAAAGACACAAACATATGGTAATGTGTAAACATTAGCAGAATTGTCCTAAAAGTGTCCCCTGGCAGAGCCTCCCATCTGCTCTGCGTATGTGTTGGGGAGAGGGAGCTTTCAGATTAGCTGTAGGTCTGCTAAAATGCTGCTTTGACTGATAAAGACTCTGTTCTTCTGTTAGACACAGCATCGAGGGAGCCTGATTTATTTGCTAACTCTTCCTGCAGCTGTTAGGTATTGAGTTGCCTTGTTGTCAATATATTTATATATATATATATATGTTTTTTGGATACATAAAGGCTTACACTTGCAAGTGAAGATAGTGTGTGTGACCCTGCTGCTTAAACGTGTGGTCTTGTTGTGTTCATGGAAACAGAACATCAAACCTCAGCATGAGATGTAACAACTGTCAATGTAACATTCACACACAGCAATAACCTCAACTAATATCCTATAAGCATGAAAGACTTCGTTGAAATGATCGCCTGCATTGCAGTGCAGAGAGATCAATAAAATCTTACCTTAGAACCTGTTTCACCTGGAGCTCCACGACCGCCGTCTGCTCCCGCACGCCCCTGTAAAACACACAATCCAGTTGAAATTGTGTTTTGCTTTATCTGGAATCTTGCACAATATGCTGTAAGCGGTAAATGCAGAGACATGTTGAGTGTTTAACCTCAATACTCAAGATATCTCACCCTCTTTCCAGCCTTTCCATTAATTCCTTGAGGGCCTGCCAACCCTGCTGATCCCTAGATGAGAAAGAAATAGAGTAAGAATAAATATATTTTAAAAGGCAGTCAAAAGGACAATTGGAAGTCAATAATGTGACAAAAAATCAAGTAATAATAATGTATTGTCTTACAGAGGGGCCATTGTCTCCCCGGTCTCCTTTGAGCCCAGTGGAACCTGGAAGTCCCTGCAAAAATACATTTCATTAAAGCATGACACGATGCACCAAAGCAATTTAACTCCAATTCAGCAACAAACTGACAAAATTCAAATGAGCTGAGAACAAATCATAATACAAAGATGTTCATGTTTTGCAACTCTACAGTGGTTTCACAAGCAATTTGAACATACTGAGCATGCATAATGATGTGGGTAGGATAGGAGGGTGAGAGAAGTGCTTGTGCCTGATGAGGCAGAATGTGAAGTTGAGGTTAAAGGTCGCAGGAGCCCTTGAGGCACGAGGCACATTTGGTCAGGGAGTGTCTTACCAGTGGGCCTGGTCGCCCTGAAAGACCCAGTGGACCTGGAGGTCCCCTGAGTGCCAGCTGGAAGGAAAACACAACAGGGATGTTAATGTACACTGCACAAGATACCTTTTACTTTTAATATGCAACAAATTGGTCTAAAACATAGAATGGAAAATATCAACAGTCACTGATGATAGTTGTACCTGGCTCTGTTGCAGGATAGCCTGTGCCTGTGCCTCCTGTGGAGACCCCACTGGTCCCTTCTGGGAATCACCTCCATACTGGAACTTGAGGCAATGAAAAAGATGAGTCAGTTCACACTGCAGGATTCACCAAATGTAAATGAAGTTCAATCACACAGCTCCCCCTTGTGGTAATGGCATTACACCACATTGTACCACTCTTGTCAGAATGGTGTAAGGTCTTACTGGAAGCATCAACAGGGTTCCTGGAGGACCCGGAATCCCATCAACCCCAGCAATCCCAGCACGTCCCGGGGGGCCCTAAAAAGAGAGTCAAGGAAAAGGGATAAACATTGGCTACTGTGTGCACAGAGAAAAAACTTCCCTGCAATCTTATCGTTGCAAAAACAACCTTTGGTCCATGTCCACATGTCATGACACATACAGTCCCTTAACTTCAGTTTACACACTGTAACTAACAATAATTAACAAGTAATTTAATGTTGCATTGAGTTATTAAGATTGTGTTTATTAGATTACTGTTAAAAGTTATCTGATATATATTCCAATCAGTAAGATATTGTTCCTATACTGATAAAACAATTTCATTTTATTTTAACTGACACTGGTTCCACGAACAAGTGAAGAAGTGGGAATATTTTTTACTAACTTACCACATTGGATTTTTTTTTTACCTAATGCCTTGAATTTCTACAGGATATTCCAATAATTATTAAATTAATTAAATCCTTAGAGTGTTAAATAGTATGTGTACATCTGTAGTGTATAGGCTTAAAGGTCCCATGTCATGCTTTTCTGGTTATTACCCGTCCCCTTGTGTGTTACGTAGCTTTTTATGCATGTAAATGGTCTACAGAGTCACAAACCCTCAAAGTACACCCTGTAGCGAGTAAAACTCTAACACAGAAAAGACCTGTCTGTGCTGCCCCAGAACACCTCGTTGGAGATTTCTCTTTTTCTTCCTGGTTACAGTGACGTATTTGGGTATAGTGACGTAACGTAACGTAACGGCTCCGCAGATTGGTCCAAATGGATACGTTTGGACCAATCCGCGGACTTCCTCACAGACACTCGGTGGGACGTTGCGAGGCTCACTGCTGCGAGGGGTCGGAGAGTGTGAGCTGGCTCACTGATGTGGGGTCGGCGAGACAGCGGGACACCATGGAACTCAGCCTGAGCACACACACAAACTCCCAGCCAGGCTGCGGGTGTGTGTGTGATTCGGGCTGGGTTTCGCTGTGTCTCGCCGTCTCGCAGACGGCCACTGGGCTCACAGGGAGGGGAGGGGGGGCGGCGGGGCAGGAGCTCCAACAAGCCGTTTAGGACAGAGAGTGAATACACATACTATACAGAGATGCTGTATGAGAAACCAATGTGATTTTGGAAAATTGCACAATATAAATCTATAAACAATGGAATTATGATAAGTAGAAATGTCAACTTCCATCCCTTAAGTCCAGTAGGCTCAGTTCACATCGCAGTTAAGCCCCAAGCTTTGTCCCAAAGGTGAAGGAGTTAAAATGGTGTCAAACTACTCATAAGGGCCCAGGTCATGACCTAAGCTGCACTCACCAGGTCACCAGGGTCTCCTCTGGGTCCTGGAGGGCCTGTTGGTCCAGCTGGGCCGAAGAGCCCCTGTGGAGGAAACATACAGAGCACTGAAACACACATTTATTTAGGAATATTTATTTAACTTATTACATTACATGTTACTTGTCAGACGCTTTTCTCCAAAGCGACTTACATACTCAATACTGTGAGCAATCCCCACAGGAGCAATTTTGGGTGAAGTGTCTTGCCCAGGGACACAACGACATGCTGACTGCAGTGGGGTTTGAACCTGTGCTCCCCTGATCCGAACACCAATGCTCTATCCACTGCGCCACACGCCTGCCTATTCTATTCTATGTATTATTGAAACCCTTCAAAAGCCTGACAATAATTCCTTTTCATTCCTTTATGTCGTTTTGAATCAAAGTATGGTTACTTATTTGTAAGGATACACTCCATTGTGTGTTAATGGTACACTAAATATTAGGAAACTATTTTCATACAGGGGTGTATTTTTAGGGTTGAAAAACGTATTTCCTATTCGGAAAACAACATATTGCATCCTGATGGTTATAAAATTACATCTTGCACCACATCTGGACCATTCCTGCTTATTTTCCACTGTGCCACATCCTGTACAGTCACAGAGACGAGGCATTGTCAAAAGTTCCATTTCCTTCTGTATTCAGACAGTGAAAAGGCTTACCTGTGGCCCTGGTAGTCCTGGGGGTCCTTCTACTAATGTGCCCTAGAAACAGGCACAGACAGACACAATTAGAAGAGTATTAACTCATTCCCATGCTTATAACTAAAGCTACTATGCTATTCATTAAATGTCTCTTGCATCTCACCGGCTCAATAATGGCTGGCTCTCCCTTCTGGCCTTTCTCTGCTCTGAGTTCAACCTGAGGAGGAGAAACGGATGGATGTAGATTTTTACAAATCACTTGACACTTGCATTTGAAGTTCTGACTACTGATTTGATGTAGTTCATGTTGAGAATTACCTCTGCATCCCACGTCTCTGCTCCTTCCCGCTCTGCAAAGTCAAAGCCTTCTTCGTATAATTCATACTCCTCATACTCTGGCTCTGTGTCATTCTTGTAATATTCATAATCAAGAACCTATTAAGGAAAAAAAACTCCATTCAGGTGTAGTAAATACAAAAATAAACTCGTAATTTGTTTGTGCTGGGAAGTTTCTCGCATTTTCAATGAACCTACCTCATAATCTGTTACATTGGGGCCCGCCGTTACCGTGGAAACTGAGAGATCATCGTAGAGGTCTCCGTAAAGGTCATCTCCATGCTCCTCCATTACTGGCTCCTTCACTGGCGTGTCCTCCTGCGGGCCAACACATGGGCTCAATGAGTCATAGCAGATATGAAGCAGGGGACACTGAGCTCTTCTCATTAGCACGCAGTGCTTCCAAGTTGAAGCACATTTTGTAACGCACAATAAGAATGTTAGCAAAACAGTTGTATTTTATGTGTTGATTATGCAGGATAAGTTGACAGGTGTGCAGTTAATGACATTGCTGGAGTGTAATTAGCTGATGGGCTGCATCAGATTTATGTGGCAGCATGGCAGAGATTGCCACTGCTACAGAAACAGCGTGTGCATGAAGCATTTGTTTACTTGGTTAATTAGCAGATAATAGACATGAAGGAAACATACACAATCATTCCTTGTTTGCTTCAGTGGGAGGTTAAAACAATTATTGGATTTAAAACAAAAATGATATAAAGTTATTTTGGCATTTTCATAATTCAAAATTTAGCAAATATTCACATTGAATGACCTCTAAACGCAATAGTTATTCTGCAGGTTAACATATAAGAAAATACTGTATGTAACCTCCATATCATGCATGTTTCACAAAAAAACTCACAAAAAAACACACAGGAAGAAGGCATATAGTAAGATCATCAAAAATGTCAAAGATGCGTTCTCCCTGCTTTCTGGTAGTAAAGGTGATGATTAGGATGGTGCTGGTTAGTGGTGGTGGTAAGAAACTGGAAAGGGAAGAGGTGCTTGCTATGGTTAGGAGGTATTAAGGGAGTGATCAGTCAACATGGCAGGATGGGGTGGGGGTGGAGGGCATCTACAAGTGAATTTTTCTACCTCCTCAGTAACCTTTGATTCAGGCAGTGCACTGGGCAGCACCGTGCTGGCCTCAGCTGTAGAGTCAGGCTCATGTGTGGGCATCTCCATGAGGGTTTTGTCGAAGAATTCAGTGGGGATGAAAGCTTCTAAGATGCTTTTCATTTCTGGAAATGCTGTGGTCCGAAAAGGTTCTTGGGATAGATACTCCGGCAGTGTTGTGGACACTCTGAGAAAGCCATCTTCGAAACCCTCTCCATGTTTTTTCTTTCTGGATCCCTTCTTGCCCTTGCCCTTGCCCTTGCCTTTGCCTTTGCCTTTGCCTTTCCCTTTAGAGTCCTTGTCTCTCTTCTTTTTGTTCTTTTTGTCTTTCTTGTCCTTTTTGGAATGCTTCTTTTGTTCATCGGGCTGGTCACTTTGCATCAAGGCATCAGGCGCAAGTTGGGACTTCTTTTATGAGAAAGGGAATGCAAGAATGAGGGCACAGGTAGAGAATGGGGGTTAAACCAACACTGCTGTGAATGAAAACACAATAAGAGAAATAGCCGAAGACAGTAAAGTAGTGATGCAAACAAGCACTCTTATAGGGCGAGACATCTACTGTGATTCCCATTGAGCTGGCAAAAACCCAAAGTAAACATAAAAAGAGGGACAAACAAATACAGAGTTGTTTGCTCGTGATGCTTTGTGGGGTCAGGGGGTCACTCTTTATGGTCCTAAAGAGATGCTAATTCTGTGTGCTCTAGAAAATATGGGTTGTTTCATACTGCAGTGAGATGTCCATTGCATGTAAGTGATTTGAAAATGACTCATAAGGCCAAGTCTGGAAAAGTCATCAGAGAAGTGATTTTGATCCACTTGTAAACAAGGTCAGTGTTTAAGGAGAAATGATGAGAAGTAGGTCAGTGGAATGACGGATGTTGACATTCTGGATTCAGAGCTCATTTGTCAGCTGTAGTTCTTTAAAAGCCAGCTGGATGATTATGAAAATGGCCTAACACTACCATTAGAGTGCCATCTCTGGAGAATAATCAGTGACCAAGCACACACATTTGCGTGCAGACTCAAATGTTGTCACATGTGGGAACACAAATATTAGTGTAAGCACGTGGTGACAAAAAATGAACACATGAGAAATGTAAGTGTTCAGTTAAAATCATGTAATCCTTGAAGTCCAGCTTCCATTGGCCTCTATTTCTCTGGCTGCCTCCCTTCTTCTTATCTCTTTCTTTCACACACAGCCAAAGAAATATACAGTAATTTATATCCATGATTGAAGGAGGAAGGGAAGAGCTATTATATCATGCTTGAATTATGTGTGTGTGTGTGTGTGTGTGTGTGTGTGTGTGTGTGTGTGTGTGTGTGTGTGTGTGTGTGTGTGTGTGTGTGTGTGTGTGTGTGTGTGTGAGATAAGATTGCGATAAGATTGCACTTTGCTGCATTTGAAAGAAGACACTTCTCCTTTGACTGATGGCCTCTTCTATCTATCTTTTTTCAAACAGACTCGGCACGCTTGCACTATACTCAGACCTTATTTTGGCTCGGACTCTTGGCTGCTTATAAATCATACAAGTCTTAGGGAGTCATAGCTCTATTGATATGCATGCTTGGGCTGCTTGTAGTAGTTGGCTGTGAAGCAAGTGCTTCTCCAAGCCCACTTAAGCAACTATCGTAAAACACAGAGCTACTAAACTACGGAAAACTCTTATTCAATCAAACAATCAAAACAATAGCATGCATTGAAATAAGCAGACTTCAGTTGTTGACCTTATACTCTACTTCACTGTAGCAACTTTCCAAAAACTATACCAAGATTTGCGCACGTTTTTTAATTGAAGGCATTGCCTGCTGTTATTGGAAGTACTGACCTCATGAATCGTTGGCAATTTGCTGGTGTAGGGCAAATCAAAGTCACAGTCTGGTATGTAGTTTACACAGTATTCGGCAGCATCATTGGCATCCTCCAGAATCAGTAGTTGCTGAATATCTCCCTGAAATACAGGCGGACAGAAATGATAGAAGTTATAACGTCAGTCATACAGAAGAAGCAGACAGAAACATACTGTACAGCAGCTGCTACACTACACAGTGAAGAGATGTTACAAGTACCAGTAGATTGAACATGTATCAAAAGAATAGAGACAGTAGGGGAACAACAGAACTGCGTTCATAGATGTAAAGCAAGATACTGTATAATACAGTAGCATCATCAAACTAGAGTTACAATTGCTACTGACCACAGCTTCTCTGAGTTCCCATAACTCCAGGAGAAGTTTGATTGTGTACACGAAACAGTCAAATAGCTTTCTCTCACCCCCCTGTCAGAACCTTTCACTTTCTATCCAGCCCTGGAGGCAAAGCCAGTGTCTATACTCAAACTCACACACAGACAGCACTGCTGCACCCTGCAGCACTAAGCCCGGAGCCTCTGTTACCTTCAACAGCCTTACATTCAACATCACTCTGTCTTCTGTCTACTTTAAACTATTACATAATGCTATTTTGAGCTAAGATACTTAGTATATTAATTGTCGATTGACTTATTAATCATAGAATTATCAAATTAAAACGCCAATGGTTTACAAATGCTTTCTTACTTATATTACAATCAATAAATACTGAGTGGGTGGGTAGGTGGGTGGGATGTAGGATAGAGGGATGGGATTGAATTAATCCAAAATGTTGTGCAACCTGAATTGTCTTCTGTAATGTGTTGTAAATTGAATATGTTGCAATAAAAAATGTATGATAAAAAAAAAAGAAAATACACACTTTTTTTTAACTAGAAATAAACTTAGATGGCCATAATGGCAAAGTGTTTGAGAACGTTTAGATGACATTATTGATAGGAGTCCATGTAACTGACAGGCCACTGCGAACATACTGTATTGCCGCGCGAAATGTTATCCAGTGACAGCTGGGCAACCATTTATGATAAAAGGCGTCAAATTAACTGCTTGATGTTGTGGTAATTATAGTCCCATTTTAATCTCATTAATTAGGCTTTAGTGGCCAGGGGTGAAATCAATCAAAACATATCGTATTTGTGACACGGCAATGGCTCATATATCTTCCATTTCAGCCTCTGCTGTATCAGCAATGCAAGTCTATTCAAAGTCTTAATAACCATGCAGGAAACTGTAAACATAGGAATAAGCGTGGACATTATGCTTTCATTTATGACATCAAACGTAAAAAAATTGTTCTTATCCACTAATCCTTTTACCTCGCTGTTTCAGCTAGAAGCCTGTGTTATGCAAAGGAAAATATTGCACTCTGAGGTGAGAGACAGAGAGAAAAGCAGTGGGGGGAGTTATTCCAATCTAATCCAATCTCAATTTGAGATCAAAGAAAACACTTTCACAGAGAAGTTTTCCTGTTTTCTTTCCCAGCAGGAGCTCTCCTAGACAGATTGAGTAAAGTGTTGCCCAAAATAATGCAAGCGCTGCCATTCTCCATTAAGGACAGGGCAAAGACTTCTGAAGAGGACACAGAAAGGGAAAACACCTCAGCTGAATCCACACATGAGGTCACACATGGCTTTGTTGGCAAGGGTTCATTAGTGTTTCAGAGTGACCTCTTTGCTTTCCCCAGCTGTCTGCAAAAAGGTGTGTGGTGCCAGAAAGCAAACAGTAACCTCCCTTCACCAATTCACAAATAAGTAGACATTACATGAGGTGCAGATTAATTTGCAGTACCGTAATCAGATTCCAATCTCGTCAATGAAGTACTCGTGTGTTTGTGTGACTCATAACCTCATGTGGGTGAAAGAAAAGCCAAAAGTATAAGCTCACAGAAGGAAAACAGCATGTGGATTCTCCTTATTTGTTTAAAATGCAGCAGATGCTCACAACAAATCAAAAACCTCTGGCCACCTTGAGACACAAGTTATTACCAAGGGCAAAATATTACTTAAATAGACCTTGACCGTTTTAATGTGCTTCTACAATTTCCTTTGTAAAGCAATGGGGTGCTAAGTATTTACATAAAGCAGCCCTTTAATGATATGCTTGACAGGTTTGGGTTTAAACATGCCTGTAAAAGTGAGCCAAAAACATCTTATTTCCAGCCCTAATCGAAACGGAAATGTTCTGAATTTCCTAACAAATAAACTCTGGCTGGATCTTATCGAAGCAACCAGCGTGTCAGAGGGACAAATAGGGCAGGCAGCGGCCAAAGGAGCACAACCAGGCTGGTGGACAGTTTAATGTTTGTTACATTTCAACACCAAACTTTTGTAGTCATTTGTAGGACAATCTGGAAGCAATAGAGACATTAGTGGCTGACCACGTTGCCAATGCTCCCACGCTGAGCTCCCACACTGGGCCGGAACCAGGGCCTGGGAACAGAGGGCCGAGGTCAGCCTGTTAATCTCTCCTCCCCTGGTACCAGCCTCACCAGAGGTGTGTAACACTGAGGCCTAGATATGCACAAAGCTGTGAATTCACTTATTTTACCATCACATGTGTCAAAGAACAATTAAACGGATGGCTCATTTGAGCTTCTTTCGAACTTTAATAAAATGACCAGAATAACCGCAGAAAATATGATCGGACTAAAGGATTGATTGGATCCTCTGAAGGGGTTTACTCTCCACAACAAATCGTTTTGAGGATGATGAATAATGGCATGAGAGTGTTTTTGGAGCAAGGCCAAAGATGCAACTGTCTTTTTTGTTTCTAAAAAGGGAAATGTATAGAGCCAACAAGGGATACATTTCCTTACTGAAGTGGGATATAAATTCATTTAAAAACTGGAATGCCTGTTATGTGAGAGGGAAGGGCAGGAAGGGAGCGGAGAGTAACGTATTGCATGGGAGGGGTAACTGAGGTAAGGTTAATAGAGGAGTTAAGGGTAATGAGTGGACAAGGTGAGGAAGGTAGTTATTGACTACACACAAAACCCGAAGGCTATAAGTGTTTACTTGGACATCTGTTTTCTCCTGGAGAAAGTGAAGAAAGCTGTGGTTTCTGTCCATTAGGCCAATAGGGGGTGATAGCCTCTGTCACCTTCCTCTGTACTCTACTTAAGTTAAATAGTGTGTTCCCTTTTATAAACTGTTGGTTATTTTCGGTGTCTCAGGGGACAAAGATTTGGGGGGATTTAATTTCTCTGAATTTGATATGTTTTATACCTCTCCCTATCTTTTTCTACTCTTTAGTGCTCCTGCTGAGCAGAGACCCTCGAAGGCATGGCAGGAGAAAGGGCTTGAGCTGATCTCTATTTCATGCTGTGGGCGAGAGATTTGGGATGTGTGGAGCCTCTTTGAGAATGACAATGGAGCAGTGGTTGTATATTGTCATGGAAAGCACAAAGAATGACTTGTGGCAATAAAGGTTACCGCAGAGAAATAAAGGAATTGGAACCTCTCCCATGGCTTAGTTTGAAGCTTTGTGCTCCTCCACGGTTTCCCATCATATTGATGCACCTTTGACACAATTCAATGTGCTTTACTTTTTTTTGGTAGATGCCGTTTAGAAAAACTCAATGTTTCTGTGATACAACTAACAATTAAAAGAAATATACAAAGATATGAAGCAGGTTTTTTTCCTGAGGGAAGTCAGAACCATCACAGGAAGAGGCCAAAGAAAACAACATGTTTCCAATGTCCAACCGCATAGAGAATGTGTCAATACTTGGCTTTGCAATGAAAATGCTTTGTTCTTGCTGCCTTTGAGTGACGGTAAACCCCTGTTGCCCCATAGCCCCTTGAACTATGATGTTCCCTGTTAAATGTTTTCTTAGCTTATTTTAGTAATTTATTTTATATTATACTTATCCGACTGTTTCTCAGACAAAACTGTAAATTGTACCATGCCATATAGACAGGGGCGGACTGGGACTGAAAATCAGCCCGGGACTCTCGACCGGCCCACTTCGGTACCGCCAGCCCACCTCAATACCGCTAGTAAATACCGCTAGTAACTTGTCAACGGGGGGGGGTGCTAATGACTTATCCGACCGGCCCACCTTGGTACCGCAAGTAAATACCAATAGTAAATTGGCGACGGGAAGGGGGGGTGCTAGTGACTTATCCGACCGGCCCAAATCGTCCGACCGGCCCACTTCAGTACCGGCCCATCGGGATTTGTCCCGAACGTCCCGATGGCCAGTCCGTCTCTGCATATAGATACAAACTATTTGATGTAGGCTCCCCATATGTTCAGGAATCGATTAACACCCAGGACCTTTACCGATAACCCACATACTACCTTTTCTTTGTCTGCCTCAACAAGAGATGCCTAAACACATTTGCTGGAAATCACCTTCATTGTTTGAACACAATACATAATATATTCAAACTTCCCATACTTTGACAATATCCTACCTCAAATACTTCTTCGTCAAGCAGCCGTCTTCCGAATACAGTGACACCCTCTGTGCTGACTACAGCGTCGTCTCCTCGCAGAAGATCCAGTGTCTCTATTCTCTGACAGTCTAAGTACAGGGTCACAGACTTGCCCTGCACACTGTAGGCTATCCTGTGCCATCTGAAAGAACAAAGAGCGAAGGAAAATTAATGGAAATTAGTGTCTGAAGAGAATTCTGTTGCCCAGCAGAATCAGCAATACGAAAAGGTTTTATACACCTCTTTAATTAAGACATTAGGACTCATTAGGACATTTAAGGTCAAGAACATCAAGTGTGCTGTATGAATCAGACACCCGCCTCAGAATTGAAACCTTGGGGAAGTTATACATGCACATTCATTGTATATTATACAGTGCTGGGAAATCTCTCAAACACACAGATGAGATGCTGTGTGCCATCACATGAAAAGAAAGACAGCTATTTTGTTGCTTGAATGGAGACTTTTACGCTCAAAATACCCACTTTCCATCTGCTAGGTTGATTTTCTTGAAGATTGGGTACATTTCTGGTGTGGGTTGCCCCTGCTGGTCCTCATATAGGAAGACAGGCGAACGGCCCACTTCGAGCCCCAGCTGCTGCACCCCATTGACATCATACACCGAGAGCAGGAAGAACTGGGAGCCCTTTTTAGCTCTTACTGTAGCCATCACGGAAAAATTCTCAGGAAATGTGGAGTCTGAGAGGAAAAGAGAGGAGAGAAGAGAAGGTCATACACGAGAGAGCACAGCAGGGAGTGGATATTTTTATAACATGCAGGCACCACCCGCTGCCAGTGAGACTTGAGTAAAGATAATAATGATGAAAAATATTGCCCACGAAAGCAGTGAACACTCACGAGGAGGAGTAAAGAGAATTAGAAGTCAGATGTTTTAAGGTTTCTACTGAGGGAAGAATCCCTCTCAAAAGTGTCACATTTAATAGATTCTGCAATTTTTTTTAAATCCCACTTCGAAAAAAGTCAATTACCAGGGAAGAGCTGTTTGGTGGGAGCGCTGAGCTGGATGTTTTTGTCCATTTTGTAGGCCAGGTCGGGCTCCTCCAAACCCTTCCTGCTGGTACAGAGACCGGCCTCCAAGGAGACCCCCTCCATGTTCTCTGACAGCTCCAGCACTTGCAGAACGTCAATGGGATTAGCTGGAAAAGGAAAGAAAGGAAACAAGTTAACCTTCTGCAAATTGTGATACAGCAGATAAAATAAATATGTTGGTTAATATGATTTGATGCTGCCGGACTATTCCTAATTCCACAGATTTAAAGTAGACAGTTTTTAATTTAAAAAAAGATTTCCTATTTTATAGCCTTGGACAAAACTATAAAATATTATGAAAGGCTGGAACTCATAGCCGATTGCAGAAGCATGCTTTGAGTCACATCAGTATGACAGCACTTTGTTGTCTGGCTCAGTTAAGTGCCGGTTGTTACAGAGCTGAAGAGCAGGGTTTAGTGTGGCTGGAAGCTTGTTTTTAAAGTGCGGAGGCTTCCTGCTTCCTAGTTGTCGGAAGAGACAGGCTCCTCTGAGATGTGGCGGCAGGTGGCCAGGCTTCTGTGGGGGTTATTATAGGATAGGGGTGGTACACAGACTAACCCATAATCCTACTGCAACACACCTGACAGCTGACACCTGCACACCGCTCACTATGCACCAGCGAGCAGCAATATGTCCGTATCGCATTTATCACAATTTAAACACTTCATGGGCATAAATAGGCGCATCAATGATTCATGTATTCTTACAGCTAGAACATCTGTCCTAACTTGTCATCTAACTTTATTTTAAATCTAGTTTAAGACAAAGATTTGTTCTCCATTTCCCCTTGTTTCAGGTTTTATCAAATTTAGAAATCTAAAAAAACAAACAGAACAAGGCTCAATACTGCAATACTATCTAGAGATAGTTTTCTCATGAAAACTCTTGAAACAAGCTGATTTGAATTACAAGAAAACCAATCTTATGTATTGTTAAGATAGGGATTTATTTTGATGAACAGATGTCTCTGTAGATTTGAAGTATCTGCCAGTGTTGGCTCTCTCATTACAATAAGCCTCAGCTTTATTCACAGTCCCCTGGTCATGTTGTCGAATGTATGTTGATAAAGGGCTGCCTTGAGCATTAGTCAGGATCAGAGTTTTGTGCCTAGTCAGGCTCCCACCAGCTGCTGGAGAGAGCCTGTTCAGCACTTAGCATTCCAGACATCTGAAATGAGGATCCTAAACCCAAATTGCCTCCTGTAGCTCTTGCCGCTAATACAGAGTATGGCCTTTTCTTCCCCCTTGTTAATTAAACATGTTGCTAGAGTATACAGTTGCCCAGGCTCTGCATGCAGAAAAACACCACATTGCATTTTATGGCATTATTTGTTTGTATAGCAGAGGCCATTTATTACAAGCAGCTTTGTGAGCTTGCCTTCTCAGTCCCCTAGCATGGCAACAGGGTTGTAAATAGGTTAAGCTGTGAATTATAGCCAGGCTCCAACAATGGAAGACATTTGGTAGGTAGCAGATCTAAAGGTATTTCAGACCATAGGGCTTATGTTTTTATTCATATCGAGTAATAAACAAGCAGTGTATATTCAATAATTAAAGAGGATACTGGCTTATAACAGCTGAACCCCCATACAGTTATATTTGTGTGTTCCCCCCCTGTGTGTTCACCACACACAGTCTTTTAAGATAATATTTAAATCTACTCTAACACTCATGACAGTCAACCAAGACCTTAATGTCAAGGAATAAGGTGTTGACTTAAAAATATCACTGCCAAATCACCTACATATTCAATGGTTAATGAATATAGTCCCTGATATCGTTTTTGATTTCACATGCACTTCGCGATGTCTTTCTGCCTGATACAGGTGCCCAATAAAAGAAATGCCGATAAATGACAATGCTGGTTGCTTAGCAAGAAGAGTGAATATTTTGTTGCAACCATTTTGACATTTACATTAAGATAGTTAGCTGCATCCTCGAAAGCCCTTATCAGACCTCTGCTTTTGAAGCAAAAAAAGAAAAGGCATGCCTTGCCAGAGTGCCAGAGTCTTTTATTCTTTTAACTAAAAGCTTAATAATCATCTGCATATTTGTCGAAACACTAAACTAACTTTGCACTTATCATCATGTCTGGGTCCTAGTTCCTAATGTTTGTATTTCATTAATTTTTTGATCCCAAATGAACTCTTTTTAGCTCTGATCTGGCCTTGACTGGTGCTGACTTTCAGTCTATCTTTCTTCCTTTCTCGCTCATTCATACACATGCACAGGGAGAACAAGTGGTCATAAGACATAAGTCTGAATAATCTTCTAAATTGAAACAACATGGGTTTTATTTAGCAGGAATGTTTGATTTGTTGTCAGCCTGTCCAAGAGAGCACCTGACAAAATAATCTCAAAACAAAATAACACAATTAACTTTCCTTCAATTCTATTTAGTTTTTCTCTAAGAATTTCAAGTTATTCAAAGACTCTATCTCCCTAAGAACCACATAAAGTGCATTTCTGCCTCAACAAATATGTGTTATGAAAATCGCTGTGGCCCCTTTCTAAACATGTTCAGCAATGGGCTGTCAGGAGACTGATGACCTCTGACACTCTCAAGACAACAGAGAACAGTCGAGATGTGTAACAATGCCAAAGGGAGAAATCTGAGACGAGCAGCAGAAATTCCTCCAAAACAAGAAACTGCATTCACAATGATCTGTCAGATAAACGTGCAGAGAATAATAGGCATCTCACAGCCGATTGTCCAAAATAAGCTGTTATAAGTTAGGCAAGCGGATTCAATAACAGGCGAAAACCTGTGCTGAACTTCATTGGATCCATCCATTAAAGTTGCTGCAAAATATAATCGAATACAAGCATAAAATATGTGGAAGGCGGCTGGAGCCTGTATCTATGGAGCAATACAGGATAGATAGTGATCTATAACCTGCTTTGAATCCCTTTATGTTACCTTAAGTTGTGCCAATTATTGCAGGCTCTTTATCTATCCTGCAGCACTGACTGTCCGAGCAGGCTCTGCTTGCATCTCATTAGGTTTTGTGGTTTGAATGTCCTTATCTCATCTGTCAAATGGTGTTACTTCTAAAGGAACGTAGCAAGAGTTTGTCTTAAGTATCACTTGTTAGATATGGTCACTGAGACAGATCTCACAACCTTGTGGTTATTATGTTGGCCTGTGCAGCATGCTATCCACGCTACTTATGGCTCAACATGTTTGAAATAGCATCACAGGATCTCTGAGGAATGATGACTCAGAGAGTTTTCCAATCACACTAAAAGGTCAGAGTACATGGGAAGGATCTCAAACATTCAGCAATTACACAGACATCTGGCATTTCTGCGTCCTTTTTCTTGTGCTTTTCTTTCTTTCTACAGTATGAGACATCCATGTCTGTCCAGTGACAGAGCTGACCACAGTCTAACTGACAGAAAAGAGCTCGACAACACAGATCACACTATAGCCCCTGGAAATGCCACCAGACAGTCTACATCTGTGTTTCTTATCTGGCCGTGTGATACTGCGGTCATACAACTCAACACCGCTTCAGTTATACATGGACATAATGTGTTCTGTGTTTCCACTGCTAATATGTCTGAAGACAGTCTTTATGACTCACTCCACCTACACTCCCAACTTAGCCTGGAAATACAAATTGCACATAAACAATACTACTCTGTCGAAAACGGTTGCTCCTGGGAATTTGGGGGATTTTTACAATAAATGAAGCCAAAACGAATCCGGGCAATGGACATTTCCCACCATGGACCACAACCCTGAGATGAGTAAAGGAACATCAACTCTTTCTCTGAAATTCCACTCTCCGTAAAAACTACTGTTCAGTGGGCATTTCTTCAGAAAACCTTTTGTGACCAAGCTGTAACGCATGTGGTGATTAATAGGGAAAACTGATGACAGATCTAGTCTAAGTGGTTGAATAAATCAAGTCACAGCTTCTCATAGGCTCCATGAAGAACAGCCTTAATCTAATTAGCGGTGGGTGTGACCTTTTGTCTGGGTCACTGCTGTGAGTGGACAATAACACAATGAGGTGAGGAGAGGTAATACAAGCTCTGAATAGATGAAAATGTAAACGCATGAAAAGCCAAATAAGATTGATACTCTGACTCAATAGTATAGCCTTACAGCCTGCACACACTGTTTATGTGCAGCTTAATTATAATGCCCTCAGAGAGGAAAAAACAGCACTTTAGACTACTGTATTAATCTGTCACACACGTTGCTCTTTTCTTGTAAACAGGTTATTAAAACAAAAAAGAATGTGCTAGAAAGGTTCATTTACTGTAACATGCAGACATTTGTTGGACTGGAAGTATGCAAACTGAAAGGCAGAGATAGTTATCGCCCCGCTTTGTGGTTGGGTCTGCTTTGAGTTATCGCTTAGAGTTTAGGAACAAGTCAAGTCAGCTGTTGTGTAGCAGGCTGCTGGGAACTCCTTTGACTGTACCAAATACTGAAGGGTTATGAGGTCATCAATAGTATTAGGAGACAATATAAGTGATGATAAATGCAACCAAAAGTGTCTTACATTAAGTCTTTAATACATTTTAAGTGTGTGATCTTTATAAAAAAAAAATTGTAATACCACTTTATTAATAGCTTTACATTTGTTTACTTGATCAAATTTGACAAGGGAAAGCAATAGGGAGTGTTAATTGGTCTTCTGTATTCAAGTTGTATTTCTTTATATCAAGAAGAATGTTCACTCTCATTAAATCTACAATGTAGAGTCTCTGAGAAATCTGCAGACTGATCCTCTTCTAACTACAATGATAAACTCAACATGAACGACACAACATTAGTTTTAGTTTGTTTTAGGATGCTGTGCTGATATGTCAGTGGCTGCTTCCTGTTGTTACTTTTGGTGTTAAAGCTGCATGATTCTGGTGGCATCTGCTTCCAAATTTTCCTTCCAAAACACATCAGCACCACATTCTTCCATTACTACAGTTTGTTCTGCTCATGTTTGTTCACATTAACAGGCCAAAAAGCTTCTTGGCCCTCAGAGAAAACACCTGCCCCACTAGGCCCATAACTGGACAGCCGCTCCACACTCACATTTGTACTGATATACTTCTGAGGATGTTCCTTTTACTGTTCTGACTACAGAACTTTCATCCCCTTACTATTATTCCCACTGCATGAGTACAATTGCCCCCTGGCACTATATCAAGTACATTTAAGAGGTGGGGAGAAGGTTTAAAATGACCTGCTGTTGGAAGATGTTATTCATCTCTTTATACTACAAAAGCTATTGGGTCCTCATAAATGTGCAACATGTTACACCACCACAACAAATACAGAAGTACATACACACAAGTTCTTATGCGCATGTGTGCACATACCTTAAGGCACAGAGGATTACCTGGATATAAACATGCAAGTGTACACACGACCGAGCCCATTCAAGCTTCAGCCCAGAGCTGTCATTTAGTCTCTCAGACATTAGAACTCTGAAGCAGCTATATTGGATTGTAACACCAGGGCTGGCAAAATCAAAGTAGAACACCATGTGTATGACAGGTATATGCACATGCTCCTTTAGAAGTTATGTTCCTTTGTGCCTCTGATGGACACTTTAAATACATTCCTAACCAGTTGTGGGCCTCTGTGTTGCGGCTTTGTGTCTAAAGGACACTTAGCAGGTTCAGAGGAGTTGAAACATGACCCAGGTCAAGATGTCAGTGAGGGTAGCAAATTGTTTTCAAAACTCTACAGATGGCTTTGGAAGGGAAGCTTACTACTGTGGTCTCTATTGAAATGTGCCGTGATAGATGAATATGATAACACTTTTCTGAGGCCCATAAATGACATTGAGGCAGATTACATGTAAGGGGACACTGCAAAGAAATCAGCCCCTCTGATTTCTGTTCATTGCAATTCTACAGGAAGCATCTACAACTAGCCCCACATACAGCTTATTGAAGCATCCAGTTATCAGAAACACAGAACCATAGAAGCCTGAGGGGAAGGGTGTTACTGAGTCTCTGGAAGCCAGATGTGTGTTGAATATTATAGATTGCAATCCGGCGTCATTAAGAGTCAAAGCATAATTTCTACATAATAAAAATGTGGGGGGATTCCAAACATTTGCCTCATCTAAAAGTCTAAGAAGCAGTTTGATATGATACGTGAAGCATCAGCAACTAGGGAGAGACATCAGCATCTCTGACACTTTTGATGTTTAATGTTTCCATTACAGAAACACAAACTTCAATAACAGAAAAAAATACACTACAGCTGTAACAGGCGTACAAAAAATATTGTGTTATTCTCTATCCTGCTAAATTCAGCTGCCTTTTTCATTTGTTTTCATTTGCCACTCATGTTTGATGGATCAAAGGCGAACAAGGCTGGCAATCCTCCATTGGGAGTCTGGTGCAGGATTGGAAAGGAGGCTTGATCAAACGGGACGCAGTGAGGGGGTGGTACGCACGATTTCCCCTCTCTCATGGAACCAGTCAAGGATAAGGCAGGGAATGAGCAAGTGTTGAACGTTGATGTTAAAAAGAGATAAGGCATATCAAATAAAAACAAACAATCTCTATTCTCAAGAACATAAAAAGAAAGAAAAACTGAACGAAACTGTGTTGAGGCAAAAGAACAGAGGATTCGAACTGAAACTAGCTGTGGACGTGTGCATGTGTGAATGTCTCCCTTCCTGTCAGCAAACAAAGTCTTCTCTCATCTCTCTCAAACACACACAGAAAGCATATGGGAAAACATTCTGGCACTGTAATACACACACAGCTGCACACAAATCGCACAGACTCAGAGAAGCAGACACATTATCAACCCCATGCACATATCTAAGACAGTCATATCAGCACCAACATATGTCCCATGCACTTTTAAATCTTCTCGGCCTCTCAATTCACAGCCCTCATTAGAGAGCAGTGGGCGCCACAGCCGCTGTGTCAATTGAGTGTGATTATGTTAGTTGGCTTGCTTCCTCCTGCCATCACTTTATGCCAGCCAATGGATTCCAACAAATCATGCCAGCCATGAAGTATGTGCATGCGGATAGCCACTAGTGAAAATTAGACATTTTTAAACACTTATGGTGACCATGGGGTTAACTCCTGCTGCTGAGGGAGTATTTAAAGGCACCACCTGCATGAAATAGTCTGCTGCCAGTTGGAGATGCTCAGGACACAGCCACAGGGCATGCAGACCTGCGTGGGTGACAGATAGCAGTGCGCTAAATTACATATAGTATGTATGGCACAAGCTGGTTGTTACTGGCTATCTTGGGGACAAGGAAGTCTTAAAATGGGTGCAGCACTTGCTGAACAAGCCTGAAAGTGCAACAAATGTGAACACCAGGTCACTGTTTGACAGATGGAGAGAGAGAGCTGTGTGACAGACCACCTCTGGCAGGTGGATAATTGAACAATCAATCCGGCTACTTCAACCCTAGAAGAAGACTCAAGTGTGTAAAAAAATGAACCAAGGAGCTACCTACAAAACAAACATGTTAAATATTGAAGTGTGCCAGAATGATCATAACTAAGGCAGTAAGAGTGTAAAGCGCCTTCACTTAAAACCATAGATGTGAGTATAGGGCACATTACACAGATCTATGACAGGAATTTTAATCTACTCTGTTCGGTCAGTGTTCAGCCATTCCCCTCTTTCTCAAGCCAACGTTAAACCCTTTCACAGTAAACCGATGCTGGTCACAAGCAAACTCAAACATGACATCACATCTCCTGAGGTCGCTGCGAGTCTTGCAGCTCACCTTACGCAGCAAGGAGACATTCAAATTGAAAACATTGGAAATGTGTTCAATTCAAATTTAAGCTGGAACAAGGAGTCAATCAAATGCTTGTAAATTGTGAAATCACGCGGCATATTAATACGTATGCATAGGTTTACATTCAGATCACGTATGTACAAATTATGCCCGGCCCTGGAGAATCCGACTTTAAAATGCAGTAAATATTATTCGTTTGCGCCCATAACTTTGCTGGCATGGGACCAAGTGATGCATGATGGTGCCTGGAAAAAAGTCACGGAAACTCAGATAAAGGGGACAGTGCATCATATATGGTTAACTAAATACGTTACCTGCATGTGTCGTCGTTAGGAGAAGCAGGATAAAAACATATAGCGGTATTTTCCTGCGCGACCTGTTCCTTATTAAATGGTCCATCTTTCCAAGCGGAGACCCCCCTCTGCCTCCGCCAGCTAAACTTTATACAAGTTATATTTCTAGGAACCATGCGGAGAGAGAAGGACAAAAGTCTGTAGTTCCACTTGCTTGATTGTTGGTCGGAGAAGTTTTGTTGTGGTGGCTCCTCTTAGTATCGCTCTACCCTTCTAATTCAATTTCTCCCTCTCACCATCACTCCCTCCCTCTTCTCTCCACCTCCCACGCCTCTTCCCTCCCATTAGGACGGTCCCAGGAGTCAGTACGCATGGATGAGATGCAGTGAAACCCCTTCAATCATTATTATTATTACTTGCGATAATTTGTGAGGTCTCACTTCTTAAAGTGATCCTTACCCAAATAAGTGTAAGTGACATAGTAATCTTGGTTTCTATGTCACTTACTGTATGTGGGTTAGTTTCCTGATTTTTAAATCTAGCCAGTGTATTCAACTATTACCCATATTGGAGGCAACATCTCAATGTATTGTTAAATTAGACTTGAACAGAATGTCTCAGTGATTGAAAACAGTGACCCTTTTCATAATATTAATGATGAGGATTAATATTTTATCTCATTATTTCCTTATTTTTAGTTGATTTCCTACTTTCAACGTCCACTGATAATCAGAGTTTTCTATAAATTACTTGAAGCTGGAGGGTGTGGGACGTACACATTTTGAACTTCAGATACAATTACAATACCCCTGGCCAGTGGTAGTCAGGTTTTTGCTTTCCATGGCAGGTTATCCACAACATCAGTATAATCTTTCAGTTTCTCCATGCCTGTTCAAACTCGAGCTTGGTCACAGAGAGGCTAGAGGCTAAATCATTTCAGGTTAAAGGTTGTCATGGCCTACTAGGTCAGGAGCATGCACATCTGGCTTGAAACCCCATAATTGAAAAACAATTTAATCCCACTTTGTGTTACTCTTTTATGAAGAAAGTTCTGACATAAATGTCCTGTTTTACATGTCATCAACAAATTAAAAACAGATATTTTAGCATTTCTCCATTTTGTATTACATCTATTTGTACAGGTATAACATAGTGAATTGTATTTGCATTAAACAACAACTTCATTTTTTTAGAAAAACTGCTGATAGGAATAAGCTGAACAAATTGGTTGTAAAAAGTCACATGAAAACTGATCCTGGCAGGGACATCTGTCCTATGCATCTGCCAAAACTTAAGCCTATAGTGTTGATTACCTGTGCAGGTTGAATACAGTTCTGCCAGAAGCCTAATTAATTCTAGGAAGACTGTGCTATTCAGTTGAGACATGCTCTAAGATAAGACTTGTGAAGACCTTGTCTAATTGGAAAATTATCAAAGATAACGTTTCTCGAGTCCAAGCTACAACAGGCCTTTGTAAAATAACTTGGAGCTGAATCCGAGAGAACATACAGAGAAAAGAAGCCAAACCATAATTCCTCAAGGGAGAAGAGTCTCAAACCACACAAAGAGGGAGAAACACACCCATTTAAATGTCACAATTATCTCCTTTATCCAGAGGAACTGTTTCACATTATTTCTAGCCAAACCCCATTCTTAGCTGCAACTTATTAAACATTAATGACATCAGTTACGATGAAAGTCCAAAACATGTTAATGCTTCTCCATGGTAAATACATTATGTCAAAACAAATTAGCTTTAGTGAATTCTTTCAAATAAGGAACCCCTTACCGACATGAAAGATGCAACTTCCTGAACATCAAAGATAGTTAATTGTTGGAGAAACAAATTGTAGAGTGATAAGAAAATAACATTAAAAGTAGTTAAATATAGGAGAAGTTTTGTCAGAAACACCAAGATAAATGGACAGATTGAGGTTGATCTAGTAGGTAAACAACTCCCTGACCTCGCACAGTCTAACTTCTCAGTACCGGCTTAGCCAACCTGAGTTAGGGCCACATTCCTAACAGCTTTTAGCAGATAGTTACTAAGAGTCCAGTGGGTAGTCTGAACTCTGGGTGAGAAATATTTCCGGAGCATGTGCTGTGTACCTTTGTCCCACTACCAGACAAATTACAAATACAAATTTTTTCAAAGTTACAATGATTTTTTCCCTAAAATATACCTGACGTCAAATACACCATGGCTTTAAATTATGACAAGTTAAATGGGCATGAAAATTCCAATTAAAATCAAGGTCAATCCATTTGTTTACTTCCAGCAGTCTGTCAGCTTCATTAACCAAGAGGGTTTTATAAATCCAACTGATAAGAATTTGTGTAAGGTAAATAGATTATCCTTTTCCAGGTTGATGTAAACAATGTTCAACATATAATTTAAAATAACTTAAAGGTCACTTAATCCTAAAGAAAAAACTGCAGAAACCAACAGAGCCATTTTTATTTTGTACTCATTGACAAATCATGTGGAAAGACCAAGATACTAAATTAAACTCCATATGCGTTTTAACATGTAGTTATGAATTAACGGACACTTTGAAAATCACAGGAAGTTTGGCAAGAGATACATCTTTCACAGATTTTAAGAGGGAAAAATAGCTTGAGGGTATATCTCTATATGTCATTTTAATTTATTAATTCAGAATTTCCTTGGGACTACATAAATGATGCTTCCAGTATTGAAGTTTGAAGTCTATTCCAGACATGTGGTGTGGTTTCATAAATTAGAAGTTTCGCTTCCTCCCTCTGCAGGTCATTATGTGCTGATGAATTATGTTGGACTTCTCTTATCATTGAATCACTAAGAGGGTCATCTTTCACCACCATATTTTGGAAACCTTATTAATCCCCAAGATGGAGGTGATGAGCATTCAGTATTATTGACCCCAATGGGCCTTCAATTTAGTCTGCCTACGGTCTTCTCCTTGTTTTGAAGAACATGCCAGAACAGGACAACCTGCTAACTGCCAGAGGGAATATGCAAGCATATTGCAAAGAAAGAGGCAGCTGACTCTTTCAGCTTGCCAATAATTGATTTATGTATGTTTAAAAGATAAATACCTTTTATCCCTGCATTCAGTCAGTATGAAGTAACCACTTTAAATCAGTTAATGTCTTACACCACTGCTTCCTAATGGGCTTTTGATGTCATTTAGTTGCATATTGGATGATGAACAGTGTTATGACATCCTGTCCTTCCCCTATAACAAGGATTTTAAAGATGAGTGAATTATGATGGTCAATTTAACTTTGTGGACCATGTGTGTGGAAGGGAGCCTGAGAGCAATCCATTGTCACTTTATTTTCCCATTTATAGCGGAATTATGAATGAGCCTAAAATAACAGCTTTCTTTCTGCACATGTAGATCCTAAGAAACAGCCAACATCTGTATGCTATTGTAGAACAGCAATATAGTCTCACTGCTAAACAATATTCTTTTAAGTGGGATTGTGTCAAATGTGGGCTTTGTCGGTTTTGTCAAAACAAGGCAAATGGCTGACATCAAGAAAGGAAATAAAACTAACACCCACACACACACACACACACACACACACACACACACACACACACACACACACACACACACACACACACACACACACACACACACACACACACACACACACACACTGAATCATGAACATTTTGCTTGTGGGGGATATTCAGGTTAATCTGTCAGTCTGGTAAAACCTCTGATCTATGAAAGCACCTCAAGTGAAATGTGATTGTGCCACCCACTGACTGTGGATGATAGTATCTTGACATATCAGAAAGCATGTGTACTTACACAAGAGCTTATTCCAAACCACACCCTGTGATACAAATCTATCCTGCAACATGTGTTCTGGGTTTATCTGCCTGCGGTACACGGTGGGCAAAGTGTGCAAGTCAGATAGCATAAGATTGGCAGCTTGGTATTTAATCACTCCTGCACTTCCTTTAACCATAGTATTTGAAAATGTATTAAAAGAAAGCAAAATGAACATCAGATCTTAAGCTGAGCAGGGATTGGATGCAGGGCTGTGCTTTCAGACAGATTTATTCAGAGTTGCTTAACCCTGCTGTTAAGTTGCCAAACCAGGGATGTGACCACGCGAAAGTGTGTGGAAATGTTCTCTTTTGCATTGGGCCAGCGAGGGGAACTGCCAGTCTGGTGATAATTATAGTATTGAGAGATGACAGGAGACTAAACTAATTAACATCTAAGGACCATGTCTGTTAAATGAACTGCTCAAACAAATAGACTAAATAAACTCAACCAGCGAGCGCACTCAAGCTCACCCTAGTCTCCTCTTCACTGTTACTGCACAAAACACAGTGATTGTGTTTTGATCTAAATAGCAAAGCAGTTATGTTGAAAACAGGTACTTAAGGTAAATCCAAACACTGACGCTAGTTATGATTCAAATCAGCATTTATTTCCACCTTTCTTCTGTGTGGAAGACATTCGAATTTCAGTTTGCGGTCGCCATAACACATGTTTTTAGACTTTTGAGACAAAATAATTTCATTCTCAATACAAAATGTAAGATAGAAATAGTGGAAAAATTAAGTGATGTGTTCAGAATATTGTGCCATAGTGGTTAAGTGGATCTGGGAATCCCTCTATTTACTTTCTCAGGATGTAACTGGCACCATGCTGTTGTTTCTCTTTGCTTTCTGCTTTTACAGCCCTGTAATGGAAAACCTCTAAACAACCTTTTTTATTCAGCTTTATAAATGAAAAAAAAAGTGTTGCTTCAAATGATGAACAGTGATGCTTTTCAACAGGAATGAGCTTGAGACTCTTTGAATGACGTATAAGGGAGAGCTGTTATAAGAATGTCATAACTTAGTATTCAGAAATGACACAGTATGATCTTCAGACTGTCATTGCACAGTGTTCATTGTGTCTGATGTGCAGCTGCAGCAACAGCTTTAACTCTCCTCTTTTGGCACAGCTTGTGGGCTTCTCTGTATTACTCTCTCTCAAATAAGTGTATTCTCTGTCCATCCTAAAACGTTTCCCTGCTCACTCCTTTCTAATGCTCTGCAACCATTCTTTCTCTGTTTTTAAGGCTCTCTCCCGCCCAGCGACCCCCAGCTACTCTTTCCCTTTTCGTCCCTTTTATTCTCATGAAGTTTGCATTCCACACCTCCTCTGTAGACAGCACACAAAAGAGCAGAAAGCGCCACTCCTGACCTGTGGCAAACATTCCAGTCCCCTCGGCCCTTTCACACAGCCAGAGTCCCTTATCCTTTCAGCAGCATCAGCCAGAATATGTCTCTTGTCCAATGCCACTGCAATGAGATGCCACCCACAGCAGGGCCAAAACAAATGATAGTTAGTGTGAGGTACTTGCTGTGTGATCAGGAATATTACTAAATAAAATTGTTTTAAAAATCATGCACAAAAACTGCATATTTTAAGGTATACAAAAATGGTATATTCATTTTGTTATGAAATAGGTTAATATGCATTGTACATAAAAAAAAAGCCCCGATAATCATTCAATCCATATTTAATTACGATAATTAAAAACAGACATCGGCTGAAAAAAGCCCGGAAACCAGTGAATGTTCCAGGAGCATCTGCTCATGTATCCTTAAAGTCTGTACTCAGGAAATTAACTATTAAGCTATGGAAGTGTGGTTAGAGGAGATGGGGGTGTCCTTTTCTATGACTTGGACTTCTACAAAGAGATTACAGATATACAGATGGATGATGTGGGTTCAGGGAACATCTGGAGTGTGCTCAGAGGTGTCAGAGGGAACAGGTGAAAGCTCTGATGAAGGATGTTGAAAAACCTGCCAGAAGGAGGGTTATGTGGGTTCAGAGGTTCAGAAAAGAAAGTATACAGAGTGAAGTTTGAGGTGAAAAACGGAGGATGATTATTAGTCATTATCAACAGCAAAAAAAAGTATATTTTGCGTGAAAAAGCATGTATGGACTTGTGTTATCTCCCCCTCTCTAATCTTTCCTCTGTCCTTCTGTGTCTTAGTGCCTCAATCTTCTGAAATTCCACTGCTGTCCAGCCACCTCTTCATCATCATTCACACCCATCCCATTTCTCCAAAGGTAAAGCCTTCCAGGTAAACCCTGACCTTACTCCAGTGACTTATTCCTTAATTTGTTTCAAATTCACTGGTGGACAGCGTTGAGACTTGTCTCTATCTTTACAGCTTTTCAACTGTAAATTGAATGGATTTAGTAGCAAAATAGCCCTAACGTGATTTGGTTATTTTTTGGGTCATAGTTAGATGACAGGTTTTTCTTGCTAAGCATCCATAAAAATGAAAAAGGTTAACCAGCATTGGTGGATATTTACACTCACATATTTTTTTGGGGCATATGACAATGTTTTGGCTTCCATTCTATTGCTATTCTGAGATCTAGTCTGCCATTATACTCAATTTTAGGTTATTCTGAAATTGTCAGAATTGTGCCTAAACTTTCCCTGTGATGCATGTTTCGCACATTGTCAGCTTGGATTTAGGGCAGCTTTATCTGACAATGCAAATGTTTCTTTTATTATCTCATTGTATACTTTAGCTTTCTAGTGAGAGAAGTGGGTCACAGCTTCGGGATGTTCTCAATAAGCAGACTTTAGTTTTGTGAGACAGCAAGAGGAAATTGGGCCTGAACTCTTAAGCTGACAGTGTGCTCCCTGTTGTCAGCATAGCATACAGTTTACCACAAGCAGTGATGATTGGATAAAGATGTTTCATTATCTATTCTAATGTGTTGTGCTTATATATGCATTACATGTTTGAGGTTCATTCTTTTCACAGCAAAACTAAACCCTGTCTTCGCATAGTCTGCCTGCTGGTTATTGGCTAACCCTTTAAGGATCTAACCAGGACTCAAATCATTGATAAAATATGTCTTCCCTTCGGGAGTATTCCTTCAAAGTTTTGACTGAAAAGAATAGCTACTCTTGACTCTCGATGAAAGTAACCTCAGTTTGCCCTCAGAGGAGACTAACAGGCTGAAACACTCTGGAACCTGTCCCTGTCCACTCCCTCTGTTCCTTCTGTGTGTGTGTGTGTGTGTGTGTGTGTGTGTGTGTGTGTGTGTGTGTGTGTGTGTGTGTGTGTGTGTGTGTGTGTGTGTGTGTGTCCATATAGTGAATTTAAAACTTCACAGCATGTTCACATGTTGAAATGGGGGTGAGGTTAAAAGGGTTAACCAAGGGGGAGGATTAATACAGGGGAACCTGCTCTCATTGTGGGCTTGCCATAGTCAGGTTTCAAAAGCTGAGAGGGATCAACAGAGAATTCATCCGACCTATAGTCCACCTGTGTGGAGCTACGTTTCAGTCACGTTTATCCAACTAATTATCTTAATTTGTAATCCTTAATCTGAGCAGAGAACATCCATCATAATAATTCCAGCTCAATCCAATTCCTTAAACAGACCTAATTTGTTGATTGTTTCATTATCTTGTAAATGCATTAGGCATTAAGATGTGTTTTTTTCTTTGGGGGAACCAGCTACTTAAAGTTGATCGTTTTTGAGACGCAAACATTCTCAGTAAGATAAAAAGAGAAAGGCATTAATAACTTTAGTGGCAAGTAAGAAATTACTTTCGACAAATCGCTGAATCACGAATCACTCCAGATTGCTTTTTGGACATCCACACTTCACTGCTTGGGGTTATAATAATCAGTATTAGAGTCTATATAAAACAAAGACCTTGCATGTGGTTGCCTAACATTAAGCAACACGTTTACACTCTACAGATGGCCTTTAAACAGAGGGGAAAAGCCTGCTTTCAGATCTTATCATGTGAACTTTGAACCCTTACGACATTCATCAAGAAATGTCACCATAACAGACCCTTGCTGATCACAACATTGTCAAACCAATCCAAGACAGCTGATAACCAAATTCAGACCATTCTTCTTACCAATACCAACCTATGTGGATTGAATATGTGAATTACAGTGATGCAATTAGCAATATGTTTGATGAGGCATTATGCATCCGTTAACAACTAGGGCTGATCAAGTGTGTTGCACCGTCCATTCCCACCAGGTGGCAGTACAATGCAGTGCATTATGAAACTTTCAACCTTACCTTTAACAATTATGGTAAGCATGGGATGACATGTTATACAAATAAGTCAAGAAGATCCAAACCACAAGCAAGTGCTAGGGTTTATAGGTGTAGCAACAGCTAATAGCATAATAATAATAATAATAATTCTATATAATAATTAGCATTATTGTTATTATTATAATTGGTATGATTTGTTATGTGCATCTGTGTAGCCTATATTTATTAAAGCTCATTTGTGTTAAATTAACTATTTGTATTTTATTATAAAATATATATATATGTTTTTTATTTAAAAACCCTGGGCTGTATAAAGACTGTGCTAAAACTTCTAAATAAGTCCTATCAAGAATACACTTTAATATAGTAGTAGGCTACATCAGAAATAACATGAGCTATATGAACAACACATCATGTGACTACTGTATGACTGTTAGTTATTTGTTGTTGGGGTCACCAGCTCAGAAATCAAGTAAGCACTGCCCCCTCTACAACACGCACGTGCGCGCGTGCACGACCGCACACATTTGAAAAGAATTAACTTCATTTCAGGGCAAGCGGCACCTATCAAGTTTAAAATCGTGTCCTCAAGGGGTGTTTGCAATGCTACGTCTTTTTTCGTTACCGATTTTATTGAACATGTGACTGACTTAGAGGCTCACATGGCTGCGGTGGCTGCATGATCCGCTTTAGTTTTTAAAAGTCCAGTGATCGGGAGCTCCCTCGGCAGCAACCATCCAGAGCAGAGGACCGCTGAAAAACACAGCGCCTACCCGGACAATCCATGGCGAACAGCGGGCAGAAAGTTGTGCTAATCACCGGCTGCTCCTCCGGCATCGGGTTACGAATCGCCGTCACGCTGGCCAAAGATGAGAAGAAGCGTTACCATGGTAAATGCGCTTTCTTCTACATTGTTTCTTTGATTGGACCTATAAGTAGCAAGGCTATAACAGTGTGGTTCGCTTGTAACCCTATTCCTTGTTTACTTTCGCTGCAAAGCTACTGCACCAACCCTCCTTTACGCACAGAGTTCGGTAGTGTTAAGTGCAACTCTTCGTCTAAAAGTCAAATAAGTTATGTGGTGCCTTGATATAACTACTCAACTAAGTGATATCGGATCCATATCCTTTTGTAAGGAATGGGTTTCAGTCGCCCCTTTAGTTCAACAATTATCATCTGAAAGCACAATTTCCAGGGAAGGGCTCTGCAAGGATGCCTCTCTCCAGGCAGAATCATAAAAGGAGTCTTCTCAGTTTTCTTTCAAGTGACTTCTCCAGCACAAAGCCCTCTTTTATCGCAGTGTATTGTAGACCGCCTGCTCCGATTTAGTACCGTGTCTAATGTGCCTATAGTCCCCTCACTGGAGCGAGTGTTGAAAGGGGGACAAAGTTTGAGACCTGTACAAGCGAGGGTTCACTCTAGAGCAAGGGGCTGTTTGAAGTCTTCATTGGTGCACGGTGGATTGAGAGTGTCCCACTTTGACATTGTTGGTCCATGCGTCTCCTCTCCTTCTTCCCAGCCATCATTAATGTCACTCTAGGAATTGGAGATCCAAAACGTTACTATCTCATGGAGCCTCAGATATAATTGCATCAGACCACCTTCCCACCCCTGTTGGTAGGAGTTGGCCCTCAAGACCCCTGTTGTTGCTAGATGTGACTTGATACTGCATAACATAATTAGCTGTAGGCCTGCAGTCAATGTGTAAAGATTGAAACACATGATATCAACAGTGATCTTATACATTATCTTATTAAATACATGTTAGTTTTACTGCTTTCTGTTTTGCCAATCAAATAACCACAGTGCAAGGGTTAGTAAACGTTTTTTTTTTTTCTTTGGATGGCCATGCGGTATCTAATTGGGTTTATTACCGTGAATTAGATGAGCAAAACAAAAGCGATTAACTGCTTCCATAACACTGGTTTGAGCACTTTTTTCACAACGTGACCTGCTTTCAATAAGGCCACCTCTGAGCAATGAAGCTGATCTGCTATTTTCCCAGGAGCTTTATGAAATCCAACAGAGATTAAATATTGCATTGTGCATAAAGTGTTAAATAGTTGCAGTAACATGCACCAAACTCAGAATATCCCCAAAAATACCTTTGTGTGTGCAATGCAATGTGGTTTATTCAAGAATGTTTAAGCAGCCCAAGAGTAGGCTAATTCCTCCAGGAGCCAGAAGAACAATGGATCTCTTGTTCACTTCTCTACCAATAAAATAATCTCTTTCTTGCTTCATAGACACACAGCTCTCCAATCATAAGATTAGACTTAATTAGACGTCATTAATCCATACAACAAGTTGCGACAACAAGTTGCATGACACTTAACTTCCCAAATTCTGCAACGTTCTCAAAACTATTGGCGAGACTAATTTCTATACATTATGAAATGAAACGTCATTGACAGTGAATTGCAAATCAAAACCTCTACAGCACTGCTTCCCTCTTTTATTTATTTAGCCAACCATGTGTCTGTTCGATGAGAATAAGATGATGGTCTACCTTTGTCTGTGAAGGACAACAGGTAGATTAAAAATGATTGTGTGCAAAGAGGTTGTTTACTCCCCCTGATTGCCATTGTGCAACACCACTGTCTCCCTTTTTTGCTGCTGGATCGTGACAGACAGAAAAGTGTTAGCACTACACACAACATTAAAGAAGCCATGAAAGTCAAGTCAACACAGTAGTGATAGCTGCTGTTGCTTGTCATGATAAATTAATCTGCTGTGGGTTAATGTCACCCAACGTTTAAAGTTCAGGGAAAATCAATGCTATGTCAGGCGTGGTCCCTGCTTAGAACTTTGACCTGCACGTCTGACTCTGACACAACAGTGTGTGTGTGTGTGTGTGTGTGTGTGTGTGTGTGTGTGTGTGTGTGTGTGTGTGTGTGTGTGTGTGTGTGTGTGTGTGTGTGTGTGTGTGTGTGTGTGTGCGTTAGTCATTAGTGGTCCCACAGATTAGAGGTTTCTCAGTACTGTGAGTCACTTTTTCAGTGTGACAATGGGTCAAGAGTGTCTTTTTAAAGATAGAGTAAATATTGATGGACTTTATTTGGAAAAATTGACTAAAAAGTCATATTATTACTGTGGATTTATTTATGGTTCCAAAAGAAGTTACTGTGCAATTTAAACAAAACAACTGTTCTGGTTTCGAGTTTGAAGCCACATCATATGAATAACATAATATTTTGCTCTTCTCTGTCTCTCCCCATCAGTCATTGCCACCATGCGGGACCTGAAGAAGAAGGACAAGCTAGTGGAGGCAGCAGGAGATGCCTATGGCAAGACCTTGATGTTGCTTCCACTAGACGTGTGCAGTGACGATTCAGTAAAGCAGTGCATCAACAATGTCAAGGACCGCCATATTGATATCTTCAGTGAGTGGGATAAACCTGAAACTAGGCTCCTATATGACCCCTCCCCCAGCTTTGAATTACGTGTTTTGTTTCTACACATATATTTCAGATAAGTTCAACAATGGTTTTAGTATATGACCTTCAGTCAATAAGTAAAGTACTATAAAACTTAGTATTTTTATTTCTGTCTAAAAATGATATTGAAATGCATCGGCTAAGTTAAAACCTTTCCATGATAGTAGCCTTTTTCTTTCAGACATAATGTGATGTCATACTTTCCTGAGAGACAGAAAGAGAGACAGAGAGAAACAGTAAACATATAACAGACTTGTCAAGTGGAAAAGCAAAATATCACAGTACAGTGTTACGACTGTACTAATATCACAACTTTAGGACAACATTTTTGAAGCAACTGAAATGTTTTCAGTCTCTTGTAGCGTAGGTTTTGCAGTTGACATAATGAGTTGGTGGGGGGAGGACGTTTGGAGAGTCTTGAAATTCTAGTGGGAAGAAAGATTCTGCCTCAAAACAGAAAGGACTACCATGCTAATATCATGAGTGTGTCAAAATGATCTGAAATGTAGTGTTTAGCTCTCTATGCCCATGACACCTTCTTTTGCTTGTTTACTTTTCTGAATCGGGGTGATTGCAGCTCAAACAAAGGAGGCAATGTATTTTATATATATATATATATTAATCCGAAAATATCTCAGATTGTTAATGGTATTGATCAATCAAAATGTACTCTCTCCGCCCTACTCTAAATCTTAAACAACATCCCTCTTCAACTCTTTACTCAAGAACCAGTAGCCCTGCAACATTGACTGGTGTTCCATCACACTTCACTGTTGTCGCACACTGACATCTGGTGGCAATATTTAGAAATACCATGTGGAATCTATGAAAGAGAGATCTATTTTGTAGAAAGGCCAAAGTGAGCGGTGTGGACAAAACAGATATCACTTCATATTAAGTCACCGCAGAACAATATCTCATTAGCATTTTTGAATATAGCAATGTTGCGGTATGTCATCCCTGCGTCCGTTTGTTTCCTGTCAGTCAACAATGCAGGTGTGGGCTTGCTGGGACCTGTGGAAAGCATCAGCATTGAGGAGATGAAAAGAGTGTTTGAGACCAACTTCTTTGGGGCTGTTCGCATGATCAAAGAAGTGATGCCTGACATGAAGAAGAGGCGTTCAGGGCACATCGTGGTCATGAGCAGTGTCATGGGTCTTCAGGGTATGTTTTTGTGTATTTAACAATGCAGGATAACATCTGCAATCCAGTTAAGTGATCAGAGAACACATGAAAATATACTAATGATTCTAACAGACAGTGAAAAGACATAGACTTTGCAGATGTTGACAGGAGCACTGCTCTTAGAAAACGTAATACAGTTTATTAAATTAAATGTAAATGTAAATCTAAAATGTATTGTTTTCTTAAAGTTGTACTAAATATTTGTGTATTTAAAGGCTTAACTTAATTCTATTTATGAGCTGGGTGGATTTTCAAGTTAAAGAATATCAGATAAGTTGTTAATCACATGCAAGTAGGCGGAACAGACTTTCACATTTGTTCGGGCTCGAATATTCTCCTATTTCTGTTACTTGGTTGATTTGAGTATCTTAGGCCATTATTTGTCAATTAAATTTGATGCATGTCTGCAGTTAATTGGGTAGTGTGAAGTGAAGAATAATACAAAGCAGTGATGCTCTCCTTTATCTCTCTGTTTTGTTGATTTAGGAGTGGTGTTCAATGATGTTTACACTGCCTCGAAGTTCGCCATTGAAGGTTTCTGTGAGAGTATGGCCGTGCAACTGATGAAGTTCAATATCCGGTAGATTACCCTCGTCCTCTGTTCTTCCTTCACATCTGTCTTTGCTTTGTAGTGTACATGCTGCCTCACAGGCATTTCTGCATCTGACTCCCTACAGGTTGTCCATGATCGAGCCTGGCCCAGTGCACACTGAGTTTGAAACAAAGATGATGGCGGATGTAGCCAAGATGGAGTATCCAGGTGCAGATGCCGACACGATTCGTTATTTTAAAGACGTTTACCTGCCATCATCCATAGATATATTTGAAGCCATGGGCCAGACGCCAGATGACATAGCCAAAGTAAGGGAACAGGTTTTTAATTCGCATTTGACCAATCTCTTTCAGGATTCCAGGATCAATAAAGTGTTTCTCTAATAACTAACTGCTGCAAACATTCAAGAAGTATATATAGCAATGAAAACATAAAAAATGTATTTGTTCTCGTCTCTCCAGTGCCTCAAAAAGGTTATTGAGTCAAACAGCCCTCGCTTCAGGAACCTCACCAACAGCCTCTACACACCAATTGTGGCCTTAAAGTATGCTGATGAGACTGGAGGCCTGTCTGTCAACACCTTCTACAACCTACTCTTCAATTTTGGACCTCTCATGCACATCACCATGAGCATCCTCAAGTGCCTGACATGCAGTTGCCTGCGTAGACGCACCATCTAACCTAACTGAGGGTGTACAGGTCCTCCCCCCTTACCCTCCCACTTTGTTGACCCCGTTAAGTTCTTGGTAAACTAGAGCCAGTAACTCTTGGGAGAGAAAGTGCCTTTTTAGTTCAAAGACACTACCATAATAAGCTTTGCCAGAAAATATGCGCAATTGCACAAGTTTGTCCCAGATACGTTGTATGCAGGATGGCCTCATCTACACAAACACACACACACACACACACACACACACACAGCGTACTTTACAGAAAAACAAGCATCACACACTGATTATTGTACATACTATAAATCTAAGGTCATGCCTTAGTCAGATCTAAAGTTGTTATATAGTGGTTAGATGTCTATATCGTTGAAATGAGAAAGGACATGAAATGCAATCCCCATGCACAGACAACAAAGCACAAGAGATGAACTCAGTTACAGAGAGAAACAATCAAATGATAGTGTAATAATAATGCTATAACTTGTTTTCTAGAGATGACTGTTCACTCAGGCTCATTAGAGTTATAACATGTATGACAGAAACAGAAATAATAATCTACCTTTTCTGTTTTATGCCCTATATAATATTTCACGTTTTCCTTTGCATAGGGTTCTCATGGTCATAACTGCTGTTGAATCTGATTTGAATTGTTTTGATAGATTGATTGTTTTCAAGGTTTGTGAAGGGGTGGGTCAGATATTTTTAATCTAAAATCTTGATTTAAAAATAAACAGAAATCTGATTGTTGTGTTTTTTTGTTTTTTAAGGATATAAATAATAAAAGTGATTACTTTGAATAATAATATTTCTTGATGGTTTAGGTTCTGCAAGGCAATTCTCTCTGGCTGCAAGATTCCTTGTGTACCAGGAGGGGGCAGTATTTCACTGCTTTCTTTCGTTGCGATAAACCTGTGGAGTTAACAGGCTCGCCAGCAAGCAGATCTGCAGTTGTAGTGTAAAGGAATTTGTCCTAAGTGGCCTGAGATAGACAAGTTCAACATGAAGAGTTATAATTTGGCTGCCGTGTTTTTTTGTGTGTGTGTGTCTTTGGTTTGATTCAAACGTTGGATTTGTGAAATATTTCAATAACATCAATCCATATTGATAATTTTAATATGTAAATTGGGAAAACCGTATCCCTTAATCTTGGGAAGCATTTTATCAAATGTTCACATAACACCATATCACAGCTTACAGATATTTTTAGCTTTTTGGTCATATAGGTGACGATGCATTGTGCCAACAGAGCATTTATTAGTTTTTATATTTTGCAGGTTTCTGCTGTGCACATACACACACATTAGCATACTTTTGCATGCGTGTGTGTGTTTGTGTGTGAATGTGTAGTAAGAGCACGTCTATGGGCCAAGTTAGTGATCTGTTGATGATGGATATAAAGAGGTCATGGCCTGCTCCCCATCAAACCCCTCCCTTGAACCCCCACCCCTCACACACACACACACCCTGCTTTGTGCCGTGTGAGAGAATGTGACCTGGTTCCCATCCCTGAGGAGGGGTGAACCCTAATGACGGCCTCCTCAGACACATTGCGTTGCGCTGAGCCTCCCTCTCCAGCTGGCCCCCTCAACCCATAGGGCCGGGACCCCCTGGTCCACACTGGGAGAGGCCTGCGTTCTGGCCTTGATAGCCTGTCTGCCCTATTCCATCCCATCATGCAATGCCCCGCCGTGTTCAGTCAGGTTACACTGGCTGACTGCATGGAGCTCATCATCGGAGGACAGTGCAACTGGTTGCAGACCTGTAGATACTGTGCAATGTACAATGATGGAGCGCCTCGGCTCTGTGTATGTGTCTTCATCAGAGGCGACAGCCCCGCACAATGGGACAAAGACGCTGTCAATCACAATCAAATGGGTGTGTGTGCGGGGGGTGGTGAAGGGGAAGGGGGGAAAAGGTTAGGGGAGGAGTCTGTATTTCTTGAATGTTTAGGGGGATGCCAAGACCCAATGTGGGACGCTGAAGGCTAAGTGCAAGGGGCGGGTGGGGTGTTTGTGGTAGTACGGGGTGGGGGTGCGTCGCATTTGGGAAGATGAGAATTGGGGTCCCGATGGCCTGAATGGAAGACCTGTTTACTAACTGAATGAACACAGGAGTTACAGCAAAGTCTCATTAAACAAGGGGTCCTATCAAACCATTGTTGTGTACCTTTGTTTCACAATGAAGAACATAATTGCAGTATAATGAGGCCAGCGTGACGTGGTTAGGTCTCCCTTTAATTGTAACCCTGTCACAATACTGAGCCACAAAAATGCACAGGCTCTGTCTTCATGCACCCTTGCTGTGTACTGAAAAACAAGCTACTTGCATTTTTACAGAGTGATGATGAGTAGGCCTATAGGGAAAAGAGGAGAACCTCATAATGTACGTATCTCTGACCTGTTTTTGTAGGATTTATTCTTTGGAATCTTTGTAGTCTTTTTGTCGCCTTGTTGGTTCAGGCATTTTATTGCATCTGCACCGGAGAACCAAGCGTAAACATGACTCGGGGAGTGATGGGAAAGACAAAGGAGACATAGTTCCAAAACAAAAGGGAGCTGCAAGAGTCAGGAAATGGTGAGATCTGAGTTGTGAACATGGGAGATACAAGGAGAAAGGGAACAGTGTGAAAGAAGCAGATGAAGCAAAAGAAAAATTAAATCTGGGTGCTGTGGATGCTGGATCAAGTGGGGCTGATGTCTAGACAGGGTGCTTCAGCCTGATCCCAGGTCAGGATGGATCAAAATGTGGCTGCACTTATCTGTTTCTGTTATTGCTTCTCTTAAAAAGCTTAAAAAAGGTTGAGGTCAGTTGCATTTTAACATGGCTCTATGTGACTGGAGGTGTAGCCACATGGGATTTATTACCCTCCATAGAGATGTTGTGGAGTCTCAGGAGAGCTATCAATCTTTATATAGTCAAAACAGGAGAAGCCCAAGTTGCCCTGTGGCTGGCCTGAGGCGACCATGTCCATTAGGGCAGCCGAGCCCACGGGGAGAAACAAACACACCGTCCAGCTCTCCTTCTCTGTCCACTTATTTTTTGTTTTCTTCTCACTCTCTCTGAGGCCGACGGTCTGTCTGCCCTCTCCTCTGTTCATCTCCATAACTTTGCAGTGTAGTGACCTCTCACAGACCCAACATGGGTCACTTGTTTATTCACATAGGGGGGGGTCATCATCTCTCGTTCTAAGTAGAGCTGCTTGTTTGCAAGACTATTCAGGATCTTTTGAAGGTCATAATATAAATCAAAATCTTGGCTTTTGCTGGCCTGTCATACCCATTGTTTTACACACAGAACCACTATTGTCACCATCATTACAGCATTAGCGTTTTCCCCTTCCTTACTGCTTTTCCAGAACACAAACAATTCAGCAGGAATTTCCAGGCTCATTGTGCCCACTACCGTATGGTTTTGTTCTGCTCTGTTCACTCTCTCAAAACTACCAGTTCCAATGACTGTGAAACTCTGTGATTAGAGGGTTCATTCTGTGTACAAGCATTATAATCGCCCACCAAGGGGATGATGGTTGATTGTGCTGGGCTTTAAGATGATGTAATCTGAGCTCGGGTAAAATGATCCGCTTGTGTTTATAGGAGAACAATGAGGTAAGATTAGTGTAGTATTCTGAAAGAGGAGTCTGACAGTAAGAAGCTGATTTCAGAACGCAGATTTTGCCAAAAACCTGAAAATCCTGTTTGTGGGCGAGGCAAGCCGAAGAGTATGACACATTTCAGAAATCAAACGTAAACAGATAAGGGAAAAACATGAACTCAGACAAACATTACTCTTTTCTCACCACCCTGTGCCCTCACATTACTTTCTGTAACATATCATCTTTCTTTGGGGTTCTAACCTCTTCCACCATGGATTAGTTGTTTCTCTCTTTCAATGTTGTAATTAACTGTCTGGGAATCTAGTGCATGTGGAGAAGCATCTATATTTTTAATTTACTGGGGAAAAAAACATATGATTTGCTTTCTGGTGTGACCAACATCAAGGAAGGAATATTTCAGCGAAGGGATAATTATCTTTTGTATTTGTTTCCCAAGGATGGCTGTGTTTTTCTCTTATACCTCTGGCAGCGACAGAGTGGGTTTAGCGAGTGTTTATGTGGTGAGGACAAATACAGAGAAGAGAGGTGTAGAAGATAGGATAGATAGATAGAAGCATAGACGAATAGACCGCAGGATGGACAGACAGATAGAGTCTTTGTTTGATAGACAGTGACCTCATCAAGGAGTCCATCAGCATTGAAGTTTGTTTTTGCCTGGCAACCCTGGCTAAATCCCAGCCTTATTTCCCTGCCAGAGAGGAAAACCTCGCTCCATCAGCTCTGCCATGGATCTGATGATCTATTCACTGTCGCCAACCATGAAGATGAGAAACCAAACAGGGTGCGGATACGCCCATGGCAGGAAGCCTGTCTTAGCCCAAAGAGCCCACATCATTGTTTATTCAGCTTTAGTGCATCATATCTTGGCAGACAGGGTGAGAGGGGAATGGCTGTTAAAAATGTAGTTCATAGGAACATTAAAAAGCAGCTCACTAAAATCTAAGTAATAATGAAAATGGTTATCTTGCACACTATAAAGTACCATACGCATACAAGAATACACATTCTGGTCATCTGCTTCATTCCTGAGCAAATGAACGGTAAACTTTGTGCTGCATTCATGTATCAAGAGAGGCTGTTTTTTTTTTCTTCTTCAAAACAAAAGAATGCCCCCGTCTATTGACCGTGAAAAGATGTTCATAGATTTGTCCCCGTTGAAGCGATGTCTTTGTTGGTTATCTCCATTGGTGAGCCGCCTCCATTTGGCTCGGCCTAATCAGAACACAAACACGCCTCTGTCATTTGGCTGCACTCCCTCCACCCCCACCTTTCTCAGTTTGTCTCTTATTAACTAACACTACAAATTACATTCTATTTTCTCCCTGCTCAATTCCTTTCCACTTCTACTTTGTGTATCACATCTCATCCAAATTCTTATTTATGAATGTGTGTGTGCATTAGCGCAAGAAAGGAAATCACACCACACACTGTCAGTCTCTCTCCAGCCCTCTTTCTCCCACATTGATTTGTTTTTCTCTCTTTCATCTTTCTCCAATCTAATCTAGTCATCTAGATTGCGTTTGTCTCTTGCTGAGGCACAGATTTTGAGGCCTGGCATAAATTACCTCTGCTTGTCTGAACAAAGCCTGGTTTCGCTTGCCAGAGGGGAAGTGTTGCAACGTAAAGAGATCCCTGAGGGAGAAGACTTATTCTCGATGCATGATGAGTACAGGGTGGTAACCTCCTGAAAAGGTTCAAGATTACAGTTTCCTTACAACTGCAGTCATTAAACCACTCTTAAAAAATAATCTAGATGCTTCAGTAATGAACAATTACAGGCCCATATCAAACCTGCCATTTCTAGGTAAAATCATTGAAAAAGTTGTTTTTCAACAGTTGAGTAACTTCTTGCATTTAAATAACTGTTTGGATGTGTTCCAGTCAGGCTTTCGACCAAACCACAGCACTGAGACTGCTCTTGTAAAGGTCTTCAATGACATCCACTTAAACACAGACAGTGGCAGAACTTCAGTGTTAGTATTATTAGATCTCAGTGCTGCGTTTGACACTGTTGACCACAACATATATTACTAGACCGACTGGAAAACTGGGTGGGACTTTCGGAAACAGTTCTACATTGATTTGAATCCTACTTAAAGGAAAGAAACAACTTTGTTACACATACTATCCACTAAAGAACACATCTAGGATTAAAAGGACTAATTTCACAGCAGGAT
>NW_011352782.1:416050-416311 GCF_000735185.1 Notothenia coriiceps
AGAAACAACTTTGTTTCTATAGGTAACTACACATCTGAGTTGACAAATATGACATGTGGGGTACCTCAAGGCTCCATCTTGGGGCCTCTTCTCTTTAACGTCTATATACTACCACTGGCTCAGATAATGAAGAACAAAATAAGTTACCATTGCTATGCAGATGACACACAATGTACGTAACAATTTCACCAGGAGACTATGCTCCAATTCAAACCCTGAGTAAGTGCATTGAACAAATCAATGACTGGATGTGTCAGAACT
>NW_011352782.1:416370-422236 GCF_000735185.1 Notothenia coriiceps
CCCCCCTCCACGACCATTGCTCCCCGGGCGCTGTGCAATAGCTGCCCACTGCTCCTAGTACTAGGATGTGTTAAAAGCAGAGAACACATTTCACTGTGTGTGCTGTGTGCTCTGCATGTGAGACCATTAAAGAGGGTTTCATCCCTCCAATTCTATATTCATGCAAAAGCCTTCAATACCTTCAAAAATATTTTGATGTAGTAAAACCATAACCAGTAGGGGAAGAGTTAGACTTTACTTTCTGACAGGGAAGCTATTTAAACATTTTGTTCGGTGTTGCACTTTGTTGACATTTTGCATTTAGTCATGCACAAACATGTTTATTGTGTGCATGTTGTGGATCCGATCACGTTCCAGTTAATCCGTGAATCTGTGCGCCCATACATGTATAAAGAGCGTGTTTACTAGGTCAGCGTTCGTTTCAACCGCTTTGTTTTTAATATTTTGAATACACAACTGCCTGATTCATTAAACATGTGAAAAGCGTGATGCAGCGGAGTGGGAGGGGCCTTGTTGACATGTGACGTGTTTTTTGTACAGATCTAGGCTCTGATTGGCTGTTCAAGTGAAAAGCAAGCCAAGTCGATTCTGATTGGTTCTCAGTGGTTTCGTTCAACGGTCGGAGTCTGCGCAGTAGGCCCAGCGCTGAAATTCAAAATTTGAACAGTTTGTTTTGTCAGAGAGAAGAGGAACCGAGAAGAGGAGAGAGGAGCTCCATTTCGTCCTGTTTTAGTTCACAAACAGTGTGTAACTCTTGTTCAATACAACGCTTATAATCGTCTGGATAAACTGTCCAAAATGGATCCATTTACTGAGGTAAGTCGGAGAGCTAGCTAAGCTAAACAGTTACCTTGGTAGATAGAACGTCAACGGCTGCTAATGCTAACGTAGCATTTCACATTTATCCAGAGGGGGGAGAAGATCTTGTACTTTAATACAAATAGAAGTACTCAGATCTTGTACTTGAGTAAAAGTACCAGATTGTAGGAATAAAAGTAGTCATTGTGCAGATTGGTCCATTTCAGAATAATATATATGATATGTTTTATAATGATTGATCATTTCAAGGTGCAGCTAGTTTGAATGACTTTGTATACGGCAGGGTAGCTTGAGAATTTACTCCAGGTGGAACTAAAGTCTGATTTAAGACTTGATTATATTTCACATCATTCATCCACATCTGTGAAGTAACTAAGGGATTAAATACATGTAGTGGAGGAAAAGTACATGATTTACCTCTGAATTGTAGAGGAGTAGAAGTACACAGTAGCTACACTTTGAAATACTCAAGTAAAGTACAAGTACCTCAACGTTGTACTTAAGTACAGTACTTGAGTAAATGACTTATCAAAAACATCTGAAATAACTGTAACAACCAGTGGTGGAAGAAGTACTCAGATATTGTACTTAAGTACGGTACTTGAGTAAATGTACTTAGTTACTTTACACCACTGGTAAATCTTTAACCAGGCTCCTTGCTGAGGTTTTGATTCAGGACTATAACACCTTCTCCTATGTACGTTATCAATGCTCTTAACCAAAGACACCACCTGTACAATGTCATGTTATTTCCATAAATCAGCTTGTCTCCATGTAAGGCAATGGTATGTGCCAACACTGGAATTTGTCCAAAGCCCCTTCTGGTTTGATTTGCTCTTGCTGTCTTGAAGCATTCTTGCTGACACGGCAAGCTAAAAGTAGGAATGATTTATATCTTATAACGGTTCCTGTTACTCCAGGATCCGAGCCAGTAGGGTTTGAAAATTCAAATCCATGAACCGCAAGCAGGAGTGGCTAACAGCTGAGGAATGCTGTAAAATGTGACTTCACTTTTTCCACGCTGCCCGGAGAAGTTGTGAAGGCGGTGCAAACTGAGGCTGCAGGAATGTGTTTGGACTTGCACGGTTAATGCTCAAACAGTAATTCAGAGTGTGTGACATGGCCGGAGGGAATGTCATGTAAAGAAAAGAGGGCGAGCAAACAGAGGCCTCTTTATTTGTGGTGGAGAGCTGATTTGTGTAACTAAAGTTGTTAAAGTAGCTCATAAAGAAGCAGATAAAGTACTGTACCCTGTTTCACACGTTTACACAATGTTCAACTATTCCTTTAATGACATGAAAGTCTATTACAGCCTGCAGGAACTTCATTTGTGTTCATTCACATGTTGTCCATTTAAAATCTCAAAATGTTCAGTTATTCCTGTCGATGTTTATGGTTGTTGAACAAACCCATGGCACGCCTCAGAAAAAAAACCTCTCGACTGTACACAGAGATGGGCAAAAACAGGTCTAGTTCAGGTTATTTATTTGTACCCGTAGGTAGACTTGGTTTGCATATGAAAGACACACATTCTAAAAACACAGACAACAGAGAAATACCAAAAAAAGGGCCTCCTGCTCGGTCACATCTAAAAAGATTTAGAAAGTACAAACATGAAACTGGGCAGCGATATTAGGCGTCAAATCCCATGTCCCTGCTATAAATAATACCTTTGTGCGACTCATAATGTGACATGTTAAGACTGTCAAATAGATCACTGCAGTTGGAGGTCGTATTGTAAGCAGCCACTGGAGCAACCATCTGAAATGTTTTTTTGTCGTACCAGAAACTGTTGGAGCGGACCCGGGCACGCAGAGAGAACCTGCAGAAGAAGATGGCCGACAGACCGAACGCAGCGAGCAGAGCGATGGTGAAGAGACCGCTGGCCGACACCAACAGTGTGATCAGCGAGACGCTCAGCGAGAAAGGTGAAGACACTTCCTTGAATAAATCTTCTCATGAACTTCAAAAGCCTTATTTAGTCCATTAGTATTCACTTCACCAAAGGCATCTGTTACGTTCCCTCCTAAACTCGGGGTACAAAGGGAAGGAACACAATTTAAGAATAACTGAGAGATAGAAAAATGAGTAGATAGTCACCAGCCAATTTACACAAACAACTTAAGACAAACTAAGAGCAACTTTCTCCTAAAAGCAAGTGATTAAAGCACCTTGAACTGCACTTATTGTATGAAAGGGGCTTTACAAATACAGATTATTATATTATCAGTAAAGTGCTCAATACACAAAGTTAACCTGGAGCACACCTCCTTAACAGAGGAAATGCTCTATCCCTCCTTTTCTTCAGCAGATTAGCACTTACCAGGTTTGTTTCTGAACTCAAATCATTTTGACTTTGCAAATCTTATATTCTGCTCTGCCTTTGTAGAGAGCAATAAAATATGTATTGCTCTAGTGGCGAGAGTCATTTTTGGATTGGACTCAGAGGTCATGGTTAAATGCCCTTTCACATTCAGAAAGCTGTAGTTCTAACTTCCTGTCACTTTAAATACTTCGCTAAATCTTTAATCGAATCAGGATTCCTTTTTACATTTACATTATTACAGCAAAAGTAAAGATAGAGACAAAAAGTATTAGATAAATGGCATGCACATAATATTAACATTAAGTACACATTCAGGTAGAGTAATAGAAGCAGCAGCAATTAAGTGTTAAATGTAGTATGGTAGAATCTAGATAACAGAGTAACAATTATATATTTCAGAGTTACATATAGACTCTTTTGTTACAGTATGGTCAAACTAAGAAGGCAGCCAGTACTACTAATAATTTTAACGAGGAACATGTTGCTCATCAGTGTGTGGTACTCTTCACTAATACTCCCCCTCCCATCGCCTCCTCCCAGTTCCACAGCTTTCCTCCAAGCCTTCCCCCTCCAAGCGCCGCTGCTCGGAGGAAAATGTAGCCGGCGAGGAGAACCAGGAGCCAGCGATGAGCCGATCTGTGGCCCCCGTGCTCTCAGACCCTCCCACAGATAAGAAACCCCCAACGGGACCCAACAGTGTCCGCCACGCCTCGTCTCTGGAGAGGAACGCACCCCGACCCGTGGAGAAGATGGTGGTTGTGTCTCCTCCTGTTGCTCCCAGCGTCAGAGAGGAGGAGATGGTTCCTGTGAGCTCGACCCCTCAGAGGAAGGAGGATCCAGAAGAAGATGAAGCTCCTCCCACTGCCGGCATGAGGTCTCGTCTGCAGAGGCTCGCAGCGCAGAGGAAGTACTGGGATGGAGACGGTGAGAATATCTTTTCTGGGCTCTTTGAGATACCTTTTTAGTATTTTCATGGATTATTTCAAAAGTATATAATCCCTCTGTAGCAACTGAAACAATGCATTTACTTTTGTGCACGTCTTTTCTGAGTTTGCTTCAAATCTATAAAAAATGTATATCTGTTTAAACATTTGTTTTTCTTTCATCCTATATTTTGCTTCTGGGCATCTGGATGTTTTTTATGCATTTTATTTCAGGGAAAAACGGTTTAATTTTCCCAAACACTTAATATATTATCATAAGAAAACGTCTATATCTTAGGAACTACAACACACTTAATCTAGTTGACCATGTGGTGCACTCATTAGTCACTTGCCTTTTTTTATTCCAGCCATCTTTGTTAAAGCAGATATATTTGTCCTGTTTTTTTTATTTGTTTCCTCTTTGTTGAGATAAAGGCTTCCTGATCCACTTTCAGGAATTCATAGTTTGCAATATGTAACTGAATGATGTGAGGTTCATTATGTATGTCCCTCAGTTATATAGATTCACATCCCTGCTAAAATCCCACACTTTCCCACCTTCAGACTCCTCTGAAGCGGCTCCAGACCCCCCGTCTCCTCCGAAGAGACACCCTGAGGCCCCCCCAGCAGCTGCAGCACCCCCCACCCCGTCCTCAGGACCTCCTGCTGGGAGGAGAGGGCGTCTCGCTAACCTCGCCGCCACCATCGGGTCCTGGGAGGACGACCTGAGCCACGCTGCGTTCCCCACGGAGAAGCCTCAGGAGAAGCAGAGCTCTGCCGTCCCCATGTCAGCAGGCAGAGGAGCTAACGTGGCTATCGGAGCTAAGCCAAGTCCTGCAGGCAGCAAGTCTACACCCAGCGCTCAGGTACTTCATGCTTTGGTATAAAAATGTCTCACTGACTGTTTATAAACGAGCCGTCTGGCTAAAAAAAGTCTGGATAAAGACTTTTAGGAGTTTATTTAGTATTTGTTTGTGTTTTTATTGAATTATCCTAAGCAAAAATACCAGACATTTGCTTTAACTAGCAAATCAGTAAAACTTCACAGTTGAGTAGTTAAAGCAAATGTCTGGTATTTTTGCTTAGGATAATTCAATAAAAACACAAACAAATACTAAATAAACTCCTAAAAGTCTTTATCCAGACTTTTTTTANATGGCTAATTTTAAAATCAGTCATTAAAAAGAAAAGGTAAAATAAACATTAAAAAAAAAAATACATGGATAAAAGTTACAGTGCAGTCTAAGATATGAATAGTTCAATTAAAAGCAGCGACAAAAAGAAAAGTCTTCAGCCTGGATTTAAAAGTAGTAAGAGTTGCAGCGGACCTGCAGGTTTCCGGGAGTTTGTTCCAGATATTTGGAGCATAATAACTAAACGCTGCTTTACCATGTTTAGTTCTGACTCTGGGGACAGAAAGCTGACCAGTCCCTGAAGACCTGAGAGATCTGGATGGTTCATAATTTAGCTGGAGGTCAGAAATGTATTTTGGGCCTAAACCATTCAGTGCTTTATAAACCAGCAGCAGTATTTTTAAATCTATTCTTTGACACACAGGAAGCCAGTGTAAAGACTTCAGAACAGGAGTGATGTGATCCACTTTCTTAGTGTTAGTGAGGACTCAAGCAGCGGCGTTCTGAATCAGCTGAAGCTTTCTAATAGATTTTTTAGTGAGACCTGTGAAGACACCATTGCAGTAGTCGAGTCTACTGAATATAAAAGCATGGACAAGTTTTTCCAAATCCTGCTGTGACATTAGTCTTTTAATCTATATGTTCTTTAGGTGATGGTAAGCTGA
>NW_011352782.1:422281-491648 GCF_000735185.1 Notothenia coriiceps
GAGGAGTATGAAAAGTCTTTGAACTGTTTTTCAATTTGTTCATGTTTGGTGTCTGACAGACACAGTACCGCTTATGTCAGCGTACCATAAATACAGACATCCAGGCAACAATACTCACACCTTATCGTATATGTTTCAATCGAATGGACCAGCTGGGTTAGAGGTAAGTCTTTTGTTCGTAAAATTTTCCAACAAGCGGACGCAGAACAGACGTCTGAACAGTTCGTAATTCGTTAACCAAAAATGATTTGCCATAGTCATACAACAATGAAGCCGTAGTTAAATCTTTGCACATATTTTAATTAGTGCATTTTTATACAAGTAAAACAAACATCAAATGATGGGCTCGGTCGCGCAGAACAAAACTTCCTCGCTCATTTGTGTCGACCGTCGTCGCCACTTTGAGCTCGCTAATCTCGTTCAGCGCGGCCACACTTGCGTCGTAATGTTCGTGGGGACTATCTAGAGCGCTCTTTACAACATATGTATTCTATGTAAAGTATTGTTTGTTACCCCCAAACGATATCGTTCCATTTAGCAACAATTATTATACACTCCTTATTAATTGTAATTGTACGACTAGTCTGTCAGGAAGTGTATGTCATTTTAAGTTATACATAAGCTAATAATAATTATTTTTCATAGTAATTTCCACTTCGGCACGTTAATTACACCATGAGTCCTTCAAACATGTTTGTTCATGGGACAGACATAATGAGTCATGGGAACTTCATGGGAGGCGCTGTTTTCCCACCACTGGGGGACAGATCTCGATTTCCATCACTCAGACAAGTTACAGTTCAGTTACAGTTACCTAAAACATAAAAAAATTGGTCTAGTTCTTCCTCCTGGTACTCTGTTTTTATGACCTTTAGATTTTAGTGTGCTTTACATTAGACGGCCCTACAAACTGAGAATTGCCGGACTTATGTTAGACTTGACTTTCCACGTCGTCAACCGGATGACATGTAAACAAAATTATTCTTTTGTAAAAATGTTATTCACCCCCCGAATGTTGTACAAATTAAAGGTAGATATTAGTGAAGATGTTTAATGGGGGTAAAACCCGGAATTTTTTTGAACATTCGCCATAATTCGAACGGAATCACTGTAATCACACGACCATAACCTTTACTATCCATATTTTCGAATTATTCACATTTGGATTTATTTCATTTTGACGACATAAGACTTTTTACAGTACAGGTTGCCAAACTGCTATAACAGTTTAGAGACCTCACTGGAAACTTACACCACTCACTAGTTGTCTACAAAAACGTTCTTCCCCAAATTACTGTGTGTCCTTCCTCCTCTCCTTCCCTCATCCCTATTCCACATAGCATATAGGGTTAACAGTAACAAAAACAAACATTTACAATCAATCAAACTAAGGAGGATATTTCCTCTCTGACGAAGTGGACCTTGTCATGCACGAGAAACCTCGTCTTTTTACAGGTATGCACGTTCATTTTCATAGGAATAACGAAAATAATAGGTTATAAACAACGACATGCAAACAATTGGACGCTAATAAGAGAAGATCTGGTGTCGACTAATTTCGACGGTACTGTAAACCCGAGCGGACAAACAGAGGAACTCATTAGATGCACTCCGACGAGAGGTCCATTTTGACACGGTGTCGGTCCTGGCCCAGTACCTCCGTTTTGGGGAGGGACTATGCTATCATGACTAGTGTCCCACTCCGTCTTCGGCGGACGTCTTCTCCCCTAGTGTCTGAAAGAGCCATGCTGATAAAAAGGTCACTTATTTTAAAAAAAAAAAGTTTTTCTCCTCTTTCCACTCTCGTGTTATAAACATAACTTTCCCTTTTTAATCTTCATTGGGCGCTCCCGACTGCTCGATTATTTACAAACTATGTAATTAGCTCAAATTGAGTTTTGTCAAAAGCACTGACATCGTCAAACCATTGACAAATTTTTCGCGATCTTTCTCATAACTACACAAACCATGTGTGATATTCAGTGCTGCAGGTTTGTCAAAACCATTGCATCGTCAACACCAATTTGACAATCTTTCGCGATATCTACTTCTATTTCCGTACTTTTATATTATATAAGTCACTAGTGCGTATTCATTATTATCAATATTTCTAATTTATTAGACTCATTTTGTACACATTAAAGCTATATCATAATTCAAAATTGGTTCACTTGTGTAAAGTCCAGCGACAAATGCTAAAGGACATAAAAATTCACCCTAAAAACAACAAAACCCGTTATCTAAGGACAGTCAAGATTTATGTTTTTTAATTCTACTTCAGTTTCTCGTTTCCATTAAAACCTCATACTACTTCCCACGGTGTCCATTAAACACGCTGTTCGTACCACGACACGTACACGTATAATTTATACACCCACTTTTTACAAAAAGGACTGTTTCCGTCAAAGTTAGATTAGTCAATCTGTTCATTTTCTGTCCATAACCTTTTCATGCGTTGCTAACTGCTAACAGCTAACTGCTGATGTTTTCTGGTTGAACGTCAGTGGCAGGCTGAGATCCTCACCACTGCTATGTGTGTGTGTGTGTGTGTGTGTGTGTGTGTGTTTGTCTGTTTGCGGTGTGGGGATGAGGCCCATGATCGTAGCTGCTCATGCTAGCTTGTCTCAGCTAAAGGTGGAACGGAGATTTGGTGCGTGGAGTTCAACTCTGAACCTATCTGGGGTCAGAGTTCAATTTCACGCACCAAATCTCCATTTCACTTACATATGTACATACAAAATGTGTGCTTTTAAAATGTTATATTCAATATTGTCATTTTAAAAATAAAAATGTATTCAATAATTTTTTTAGACGGAGCTCCATGGTGACTTGTGCTATTTTTAGAACATGCACGCGGGCGACCAATTTCCCCCCTGCGGGCGACTTAGTGCCCGCGGGCACCGCGTTGGCTACCCCTGTTCTAGAAATATTCTAGATTATTAAACCATCTTGAGCCCACCCCCCTCACTGTCAACATTGTTCATGTGGTAGTTGATCCATTTTATAAATACAGAGATTGATCAATATTTCTTATTTTTTTTCAGACCTCCGATCAGAATCAAACACATACAATAACGATGTAATCCGGATTGTGATGGTGGGGAAGACCGGAGCTGGGAAGAGCGCCACAGGAAACAACATTCTGGGAAAAGATTTCTTTCCATCAAAGTTCTCTTTTAAATCTCTGACTGTAGACTGTGCTAATGCCATTGGTGAAGTTGATGGACAAAGAGTTAAGGTTATTGATACTCCAGGTCTGTGTGACACCAAATTTAAAGAAGAGAAGACCAGAAAAGATGTTGGCCAGAGCATTGGTTTTGCTTCTCCTGGACCTCATGTCTTCCTGGTCGTCATCAGACTGGGCAGATTCACAGAGGAAGAAAAACAGACGGTTCAGAAGATTCAGGAAATCTTTGGAAAGGGAGCAGACGAATACAGCATGGTTCTCTTTACCCACGGTGATCTGCTCGATGGGAGTCCTATGGAAGAGTTCTTGAAAGAAAGTGAAGAGCTGCAGGAACTTGTGAACAGATGTAACGGGCAGTACCACGTCTTCAATAATGCCCTGAAGGATCGTTCTCAGGTCAGAGAGCTGCTCGACAAGATCAGAAACATAACAGAGAAGAACGGAGGAAGCCATTACACCAATGAAATGTTCCAGAAGGCAGAGAGGGCCATAGAAGAGGAAAAACAGAGAATCCTTAAAGAGAAAGAAGAGAAAATACGCAAACAGCAGGAGGAAATGCAAAAGATAATAGATCAAAAGTATGCAGAAGCATACAGACAAGCCCAAGATGAACAAGAGAGGATAAAGCTAAATGAAGATCGCCAAAGACAAATGGAGGAGCAGAGGAGGAGAATAAATGAAGAGGAGGAAAGGAATGCCAGAGAGGAAGCTGAGAGAAATCAATCTAGCTGTACCATTTTATAGATTCCTTTTTTAGATAATACCTGACAACTGAGATGTTTTTCATGAGAGAGTCTGACCTTCTGATGCTGGACAGCAGCAGATTTACCAAACCTCCTTGATCATCTTCAGTCCCCTTTCTGATGTATTTGTTTGGTGTGATTTATAGTTATATCAGTTATTTCAAGGATTGTGTGTTTTGACTAAATACTAAACAAAGTCACACATTGAATAGAACAGGGGTTTTCAAAGTGTGGGTAGGTGAGCCTCCCCTCAGAGAAAATAAGAACAGCCGCGCCCCCCCTCCCTCAAATCATTATATGTAATGAATTTTGAAATCAAATATGAAAAGGTTGGAACACACATTAATGTATAAAGACAAACATCACGTGATTAATAATGTGCCATAATAAAAGACTGTTGACTTCACATTGAGTGTGCTATGTGCTTTTGTTGTTTAATTAAAGATTAAAAGAGGGTGTTAAGGGTCTATCTTATTATAAATCACAGTATTATTCACAACTGGATCTAAATTAAAATGTAATTGAACAGAATAAATAATGCCTGAACCCATTAAAAGCTAACTAGAAATGAATGTGTGCTAAATCTGAGCGTTTTACATTGTGGTAAGGATTTTCCATTATTGATCTTTGTATTCAGAAAATACCCCAAACTCATTAATAATCTCAATAATGGCTTAACTTTTTAATTGGTTTGGACAACCAATCACTACAGCTTTGGAGAGGACTTTAAGGAAAATCTGGTAAATACATTTGTTTGTAGCATGACAACTCTTCTGAAAACACAGCCAAGCAGTTTGCATCAACACATGTATCTAAAGGGATAAGTTATCTTGGAACTATTTATCTTTGTTTTAAGCATAAGGGTTCTTTGTAAACATATGTATATTACACCGTAGTATTCACGTGTTAATAAATCCACTTTTTAAATACATTTAAAAAAATAAAGTTTGGACCCCCCTGATCTAAATAATACACGATATAGCGAGTAGGCCTACTCTACATTACTCTCACTAGGCTACAGGAATATATAGAAATATACTACAGACACATAATGGCAGTGGATTTAATATACATTATAATTATGCAAACTGTTCTGGGTTATAGAAGAGGAGACACTTGATAAGCTCTGGAGCAGGGGAGTCCTCGACCAATCAGAGGGGAGGTGTTGATCAATATATATTTATTTTACACAAGATCACAATGTTACGGTGTGTGAAGCAGGCAGGAACCAAATGCAGCTTTAAACTGAAAATTCCTTTATTTCAAGGCTACTGGATACTAATAAAGACAAAACAGAACACTCACCGGAGAACTTAATCCACAAACAAAAGACGAACCGACAAAGACAGACAGAAAAACCAGAACTTAAATACACACAAGACTAATCACACAAACAAGACACAGGTGAGGAGGGAGGAGAAAACACAGGGGCCACAGGTGAACACAATCGGGTAATCAGGGAGGGAAAACAGACAGAAAGCAACAGGCAAGACAGGAGGTGAACACTTTACAAAATAAAACAGGAAACCAAAGATAGAAAAAGACAAGACAAAACACAACACAGACAGATCGTGACAGTAAAGCAGCGTTGAGAGTTATTATTCTCCAAATATCTGGAACAAACTCCCAGAAACCTGCAGGTCCGCTGCAACTCTTACTACTTTTAAATCCAGGCTGAAGACTTTTCTTTTTGTCGCTGCTTTTAATTGAACTTTTATCCATGTATTTTTTCTTTTAATGTTTATTTTATTAACTTTTCTTTTTAATGACTGATTTTAAATGCCATTTTCTTAATGTCTTTCATTTTTGTAAAGCACTTTGAATTGCCTTGTGTTAAAAATGCTATATAAATAAACTTGCCTTGCCTTGCCTTACATACAGTATAAGGGACACATACACAAGCAGAATGCCAGTTGGAAATCCACATGAGTACAAGTTATTAATTAGAAGTGTTATATGTAATGCAGACAGTTTTAAAGTTTAAACACACTATATTCATGAAACATTGCATACAGTTGTGGTTTACAAAAGGAAAAACAATCTTATTTTCATTTTTGAGGTACAGTATGCCACTAGGCCTGCTCTTCTGGTTCCTTTAGAAAAGTTATTTTCACTGTTGGAACGTATATGACAGCCAACCCTGCTGTATGCACACACGCCTGTTCTTCAGGAAATGGAGTGATGTGGTTATTTTGATGTGGGCATCCAGAGCTGGATACGTCACTCCAGGTTCTGCGTGCTCTCACTGGATCTCATAAGAAACTTGTTTCTGCACTGTATATACAGCCCACAGCTTGGTCTCCTTTGACCGGTTTTTACGTTTTAAATTTTTACAGGTGTTTTTCCAGAATTGTGTTTGTTTTTTGCCGCATCTATTACAATCTTTTCAACTGATTATTCTGCACACACGATACTGAATGAAGAAATAAGTAACGTCCCAATTCTTATTTTTTTGTAATACAGTCTGTGATGTTGGGCAGTTTCTGGTTATGTTTTACTGCTTTGTGTGTGGAGTGCTTTGTCAAAATGTATTTAAATATTTATTTTGAAAAAGCTCATATTACTGTAAATATATCCTCCTCTTCTTAGCGTTATGTATACATAAGTCTTACAGGAAGCAATTTTTCAATACTGAGTTCCCATTTTCATAACAATTTGCAGTGAAAAAGCTGTAAACTGTGAATCATATTTCATTCCCTGACCACTTCTTTTCAAAATACTTTACTCAATCAAAGTCAACCCCCAGCAAAACTCTGTTTAGAACATCAACAGAGTTTTGTAACATTTATACAAACAATACAACCCACCTGGGGTTTTCTTTGTGAATTAGTCATGTTCCCCATGTTATCCCTGGTTTCCTGTGGGTGCTCAGTAAAAAAACATGCATATTAGGGAATGTGAATACTCCTGGTTACAGTAGCTAACCCAGAGGACCAGTTTTATTTTTTTTAATTATATTCCTTCATTAACTGTTGCATAAATGTGTATGTATTGGACACACAACATGATACAATATGATGTTTTGTGAAGATAGAGACCATTTGATTCTGTATTGCTACATGTTGGTAGTGCATTTAGTATACTGAGACAAAATGTGCTTTTGATATGGTAAAATTAGTGAATTGTGAAAGGTAAAGTGTGTCTATGTCATTCAAGAAACTTCTGTCTTACACTCAAAAACATTAACTTTAATTAACATGTTATTGTATAAAATGAAAAGATCACATCAAATCTTATTAATGTTACATTATGTATATCCTGTGATTTGGAATTGAGTTATGAATATTCTTGGAAAAAGAAAACATTTTTAATGGAGTCAGAACCTAATGTTTCCCTGCTCTATGAGAGAGAACAGTTCTTTCTCCCAGACCCAGACCCTCTCCATATTTGCCCTGACCTGTGGAGAAAGGCCTAACTGTGACATTTACTGAAGGTCAGGTCTGCCATGAGTACTGGGCAGGACCCCACTCATGTGATCGCCCACTTTTTTGGATTTTTTCCAGGAAAGAACAGAGTGAGGTTTTTGGTCCATGGTGGGAAATGCATCCCTTGGAATGTGACTTTGAGAGAACCATGTGGGACGACAAGAGGTTCTTCCCTTTCTCAGTAAAAAGCTTCTCCTCCTGAGGCTGTGGGAAGTTCAGAGGTCAAATGTACCCAGTGCCCACTCTCTGCAGCACACAAAACCCACAGCTGATGTTGCAATTCTGTCCAGAAACCCTCAGGGCATCAGTGGGAACAACTGGCTCCACAGTGAGCTGCACAATTCCTCTTGTGCTCAGTCTGAAAAAACGCACACACATGTGTGTTTTAATCTGTCACAGGGAAAGTTATTAACATTGGATCTGTTTTACACATTCACGTTGACTAGATGTGTGGTACCTCCTCATCTAAAACCTACTCAGTCAGATGAAAGTAGGTGTTCAGACCTGTAGCCAAAATGTGCTTTTGTTTAGAGAATTCGTCATGTGAGCTGGGATATCCTTGAATGTTTATTATGCACAGTGTGAATGTGCTCTTCTGTTTGAATACTTTTCTTTTATAACTTGTTTTTTTCCGTGACTTGTTGTCTGTGGTTATAGTGTCTGTTTTGTTCCTGACTTAAAGCAAACCAACCAGTGGAGCAGTCCGGGCACCTAATAAAAGGACTTGCCTCCAAGTCCAAGCCCAGTAAAATCAAGGGATTACTGAAACACGAACCTTGTAGGCTCTTGACCAAATGTTTTCCACTTCCCTTCAGATATATTTATGACTTGTTCATGTTTAAAAACCCATCATTCCAGTCTCCAGAGGTATTATCAATGAAACATGGGAGAATATTCCCTCCATCTTGACCTCAACACCCCCTCCTTTCTCTTCTTACAACACAAGCCCTCACAGGAAAATAATAAACAGATGAGTGGGATGGGAACAGCTTCCAGCGAAAGCAGCTAGGCACTTAGGTGAGCAGGCATCACTGCGCTGGTTCCCAGGCTGGAGGGAAGAGGGCAGGCCTCAGCTTGACTTTTCCAGTCATTGAGTAGAACCAGAAAAACTAGACAGAAATCACCGTTACCTGTCACTTCATCCCATCATTTATTGGCTCTACACACCCCTTTCCACAAGTCCTGACACATAAACCGAGGAACTGAGAGTAAAACAAAAAGATATACGAAGAAACCGCTGAGAAGATTATTTGTTCTGTCTTGTGCACTATGTCTGTTTTTCTGACTTTTGCCATGGTTGGGTTCTGTCGCTGTTTGAGATGGGTCGTGCTCACAATAAGGTAATACTGGAAAGCGGTGGTTCTCCCAGGCTTGTGTGCCAGATTAATCTGAAGACAAAGACGGACTATTAACTACTCAGTTTCACAGTAGCTCCACCCACCTTATCCGCACCCTCACAAACACCTTATACTGGAACATACAACCTCTTGCACAACTCTTTCCCCAGCAGACACATCGAACAACAAGAAGGCTCAAAATGGCTGTCACATGCATATCTCAGAGAGGTCCAGCCTCAGCCTTATCATCAACGACGAGTTTAGAAACGCGGGTCCACTCAAACACACAGAGAAAAGTCCTGGCTTCATTTCCCCCTGCTCCCTCTCTCCTTCATTCTCTCTCTGTATTCTGGCAAAGTCCACTATTGCAAATTAAAGACAGATCTCCCTTCGATGCTGACAGCTCCAGCTACGTGCCAACACTACTAAATGTCTGCAGGTCAGAGGGTCTAGAAACACAGGATTATCCCCACTGACTCTCTTGAGCTAGACAAGTATTTCAGTTGGCTCCAACTATATGTGCCTTTGTGTTACTTGGATCCATCTGTTTGTTAGTGACAGATAAATAGTGCAATCATAGAAGGCTGATGATGTTTGCGACAGCGTTGACATCATAGCATACACGCACGCGCGCACACACACACACACACACACACACACACACACACACACACACACACACACACACAAGTGAAAAGGTCCAAATTGTCTAAGTCTTTCAGGCCAAACATTATTTCTCAAATTAGTCCTAAGAGATGTACTCTCTATCCTGACTATCCAATAACTGATACCAAGTGCAACCTGTTGCTATTTGTCTAATTACCCAACATAATATCTCTCTCTCTGTTTCCATGTGAGTCACTGCAGGTTTATTCAAAGTGGGTGCAGGTGGAAACAGGAGCATGCTTTTGTTTTATTTATTCATTCTACGAGGAGCAATATAGTGGAACCCAGGAACATGCAATGTATGCAGATACACACTTTGAAAGGTCAGACAAAAAGTCAGGATATCCCTGCAAATGTGGCTGAATGTGCATTGAAGTGTTTGCCCATACTAGAGGGAATGCAACACAACAAAAACATAAAGGAAATGTGCAGGACCCACAGCAGTCTGCTTTTTTGACAGGGATTTGGTTACAGAGAACAGGCCCTTGTATGGTGAAGCGATGCAGACCCTCATTCCTTTGGCCTTAGGAAAAACTATTTTGGGGCATTTTGAACTCTCCCACGCAACAATTTTGAGTTTAGTTCATTTATTTATCTTTTTATGTTTTCCATCTAATGAAGCCCAAGAGACGTGTATAGTTGTTTTTGGCCTTTAAGTGAGGAGGAAAAGGAGGAGGGGTGTGAGTGTGTCTGCGTTCCTGAGTGTGTGGCTGTAGCCTGTACAATCATTGCATTCGGCACTTTTGAGCCTTACCCAAAAACACAACTGATGTTATGACTCAACTTTCAGATCTGTATTCTATCCAAAAGGTGTGTTTGTTCTGCAATACCACTGAGCCTAACCCTTTAGTGTAACAGAGCGTGTTTCTCGCTCTGAACTGGTTGAAACCGGCTGTGATTTATGGTTATTCTCATATACATAGAAGGGGAAGGGGGATCTGGGAGAAGGCGTGGGAGATACCCTGGGGAAAGAAAGTTCTCTCTCACAACCCCACTGCAGGGGGCCAAGAGTAAGGTTATAACCTGGGTTTCTGTTCACATTTGTTTTTTTGAATGTGGGTTTTACGTAAAACATATGTACACACACATAATGTACAGCATGAAGGGATGGAACCTAACAAACGGTCATAGCAAACTTTTTTCTATTTTTTGTAATGAATTACTTGACTTGACTGCGTACATCAGCAGGCTTTATGAACTTTGAAATGCTTTTTCTTTAGTCCCACATTTTAAGATGATGACTTTGTTTGCCTACCACTATTGAAGTGACAGCTATAAAGAGCACTCTATTATTCTTTCAAACAAGGACAAATATTTATTTTTGGCATATTTATTTGCTGTCTTCAGATTGTTCGGAGATTATTTGCAGTTTCAACAAGGGACTCCTGAGCTCTACTAACTGTGCATTAAACATAACAATTAAAACAATAGATGAAGGGAAAATACTTTATACCAGTTATTTTCCCCTCATAGAATCTTATGTCGTTGCAATTTAGTGTGTGTCAATACAGGAGTGCATTTATGTCTTAAGGTAGAAAAATGAAAGGGTCACTAAGGGCCATTTGAACTGTGAGTTATGGACCATGACAGAGTTTATTAAATATTTCTGTTTGACTAAGACCCTCATAGAGTTGTGCTTTTAAACAGTCAGCCAAATGAGACGGGGGCTTTCAGCAGCAGTGGTGTGTGACTGGCTGCTTTAGGGGCTGGTGACAGTTCTACTGTAGCTACAAGCTTTGACAGAATATTTCAAATAAAACTTGTGAAAAGTAAAGAGAACACTTTCTCACCCTAGAGTTGATTATTATATGTAGTTAAGAAGTCTCAATATAGATGGTACATTTGTTATAGTCTGTTAAGTTCAGGTTGTTTTTATGCTCATAAAGTTTTAACAGATTTTCCATTGACATTAATTCCTTAAAATCCACATTGTGGCTTTCAAATGACTTCTAACGGCCTGCTGTTGTCACTTCAGTAAAGTGTTAACAAAATGGACTTAAAACATTAAGATATATGACAATAATAAAAAAAACATATATATTGCTGCAATAATACTGACATTATTATGTGGAAGAAGCCTTTTAATGTTGTTGGTTGAGAGCAAGCTGAATAAAGCTTTCAGATAAATAAAGTAGAGTAAAATTTGAAAACTGTACTTTTAGAGTAGCAGGGCTTCTATCCACCTGCATGTTGTGCTTTCTGATGACTATGTAGTCTTTCTCTTCCTCCACTCTAATGTCTACTGGAGATGCATAGGCTTCTTGCTGTGACCCTGCACTTCTCACATTAAAGCGTATACACGTTCCACGGACCCTGATGTGGGCCTACTACAATGTGCGTGAGATAAGGCTGCGGTTATACTGTAGGCTTTCGGATGTCAACTCCATCAGAGACGCCCCAAGAATGGGCCAGCATGGTTTCGCTGAAAATGCAACAATAACACCTATCACACTCAATTCCCCCTCTCTCTGCTGGGATGAGTGTGAAAGATAAACTGTCAAGACTATCTCACAGAGATCAAGTTCCCTGCTGCACCATCATGCCTAAAAAAAATTCCCTGAGCAAGATAAAGCTTGCACTGTATATACATTTACAACAGGCAAGAATATATGCCACGGCATCTGTATAACGTACATTTACAGAAAATAAATGTTACAGTGACAGTCAAACTTATATCTAACAAACTAATATCATAAGCGACACATAGTCTAGTTTCTTCTCTCCTGCCGTACCACCCTGTAAACACTGACAGGAAGTGTTATTACTAAGTAGATCTATTTCATTCCGCGGAGGAGTCAAACTCACATATCCTTTGGGAACAGACCCCTGACCCCTTTGTGCAGTGAGCCAGGAGGCTCCTTCTCCATGCTCTCTTTTTCTCTTTCTTTTCCCTCTCCAGTCCAATTGTTTCCCACTGTAAGCTCTTACTCAGTATGCATCCCACAGAACGACATTGCTGTCCTTTCTCGGAGTGTTACTGTGTTGGTGATGGAGAGAAGGGCGGGTAAAATGGGAAATACGTGTAATTTTTTCTTACTGGAGAATTGCTTTTTCCCAGTGTTTAGGCCCCCCATAGTATTGTAGAAGCGTGCGTGGGAGGAGGGAATGGGAGACAACTTATGGTTGCAATTTGAAGAATCTTTTTTTAGGTACTCTTACATGTGGGAAGTCAAAGTCATTGAGCCTTAGGCGTCTGTGGGAAGGCAAGCTTGAGATTAGGAAGAGAGGGAAGTTTAGAACTCCTGGTGGAATTCTCTCACTTTCAACTAAGGGGGGGCTTTTGGTTTGCAGAGGCCATAGTCTTGTTGAAAGTTGGGAATGCTTATTTACATTAGATTGATTCAGTCTGTCACAGTATAGGGGGGGAGGCATACAAAGTTAATCTGCAGGAAACGGAACATACAGCCCACACCACATGCAGTTCTCTGTAATGTGGGAATCCTTAACCACATGACGCTGTAAATGCTGGAAGAAGGCCTGGAACCGAACCACTGATTATAGTTTTACCAGGGGGTAAAAGTCAAAAACTTGAATGCAATTTGGTGAGATCTCGCTGTGTTTTTGTGTGTGTGTGAAAGAGAAAGATAGAGAGAGAAGAGTGAGCGAGAAAGAGAGAGAGAGCATAGGCCCATAATGGTGTAAAGTGCATCTTAGCCTCTCTCGCTGGTTCCCAGAGTCTGCGCCAGCTGGATGGTAACTGTTGGGTCTTTGCTACACAGCTGCCCTCCAAACTGATTAGAGAGAGCTGGCTCACTCCACCAGCAACCATTGTGCTCTTCTATCAAATCTTCACTTGAAGAAAATGTGAAAATGCAAGAAAGATTACTTTGGTGCTGTTTTTCACTGTTCTATAAAGGGATCAAATGTGACCAGGCGACTCACCCCCGTCGCCCCCCCTCCCCATAGTATACTTGAGTGATCGCCGTCTGGGAAGTTAAAATACCATGAGTTTGTAAACAGAGGGGATTAGTGTGAAGAATGATGCAGAGGGATTTAGTGTTTGAACATTTTCTTAAAAAAATCTACTTCAAAAGAAAACAGCTGACAGATGTGACAGTTGACCAATGACATTGCCGAGATATATCCGTTGTGCGTATGGCTTTTAAAAGAGTGGCTGAAATGCAATCTACCCATCTGTACAGGGGCCAGAGCAGTCTGCTCTCGCTGGAACACAGCATGGTGAAAAAGAGCATCAAATTGGCGTGCTAATTCACGGTAAATCCTCTTAAAAGACTCTGTTCCTCCCTTTCACTCACACACATACAGAGGTCACAACCTCCAGAGCGCATGGCTACAGAAGTTTTAAAAACCAGAACAAAAATGTCACAGTCCAGCCACTGGCTCCAAGCTGCAGTATAAGAAATAAGACACCCACAAAACGGACCTGTTGCTTGAAAAAAAGCACAAAGGGGGTATCAATGCCATGCAGATGAGGCGTCTGAACGGAGTCATGTTGAGTAGGAAACGTGAGTTTGGCTGATGTGGAGGTCACACAGGCGTGAACAACTGGGTGGTAGCAGGTGCCAAGCAGATTTGATTACCTGGAGTAAGTAAGTTAAATGCATTAGAATATGTGTAAACCTAGAACTTTGGACAGAACATACATAACATTAATCTGTTTTGCAACTCTTATATATCATATATATCAATATTCAAATTACTGTATATAGACTATTCTGCACAGTTTCTATTATATTCTGTTTCTATTATATTATATTTTATTTTATTTACTTGTACTATTTTATCTGTTTTATTGTGTTGCACTGTTGGAGTAGCCTGTGACCTTAGATTTTCATTTTCATAACTACACTGTAGCTATGCACACATGACAATAAAAGCCTTGAAACTTGTAGACTATGTATCCAAATGGAATATGTAGACTTGGACACATTTTTAACATTTTGCAAGTCACATGCGTAAACCTACGTAGACTTTGACATTTTTTAAGTCACATGCACTCATCATGCCCTCATTAGAGACAACTGAGGATAAATACTTAATATCCGAAAATCAAATAGGGGAACTATGCCTCTTTGAACCTTTAGTAAGTGGTCACAGTGTAATGATGCATTTATCACTTGTGTGGTGGGAATCTGATTTTCAGGCTGAGTCTTTCCATGACTCTGTCGAGCGCTGCCACTATCAGCGTGCATGGTTGGTTTCAAGTTGGCTAATCAGATTCAGAGTTGGTGAAGTTGTGTTATCTGGGCTGCCACGGTCCACCAGTCCGCCCATTCTGTGAGCTCTTGGTGGGAGTGCAGTTTCCATGCAGTCATGAACTATAAAGGGGAAGTCATGTTGGCCTCCTGCAGTACTGTGGGAAAGTGAGGCTCTTGCTTCCTTTGCTTATTTGGACCAATCTGGTTATAAATGGACATTCACAAGCAGGCAGCTCTGCAAGGACAGCCCAGAGCCCTCCAGTCACATTAACCTCTTTAATATTCCCATCCCAAGAGACCAGAATTCCGAGAGAGAGGTGCTGGGGTCATGCATTTTTCCATTCAATATAGTACAAAAAATCCACTGGTATGTTTTGAGTGGATTTTTAACCCAAAATGTTTACGATAGTCATTTAGACTCATTGTCTGAAACATTTAGTCCCAAGAGACCTTGTCGGATTTCTGATTTGGGATTTGTTTGTCTCTTTTTACTCTCCCTTTTGATTGCCGGTCTTTCCCCTATTTATAATAGCACAAGATAAAAGGAACGAGGCTCTGCTAGAAAAATGACAAAAAGGATTCAGATATAGCTTAAAATGTGTAAATGTTTTGACACATGTTCTGCATATTGCACACTTGCACAGCCTCAAACACACTGTTTAAAGACTGTTTAAAAACCATGCTTGTGCAAGTTGCATTCCTGGACCCACTAGATCACCACAGACATATTCCATATCATTAGATTACAGGCCTGCTGGGTTCTGAGCACCCACAGAGGAGTTTCATTGTCAAGAGTGTTGTCAGATCAGAAGCCATTGGGAGGGGATCGAGGGAGTCCTGGCCTGTGTGCTGGCCGAGGTTTGGATTGGACCCACAGCTGCACGGGCAGTGTCCTGCAGAATCCTGTTTCTGAGCTGAGCCCTGACAGGTGCTGCATTAAAACTGCCCCGAAACCGCTTTATTTGGCTTAACGTTGATCCCTGCTTGCAGACGCTCATCGAATGGCACTTTGGTTGTCATGCTGTTAAACCAAATGCCGATCTGTGACCAAAGCACAGGACAGCATAACATCAGGCCTCCAGCAGGCCACCAAAGAAAAGAGACTCTGCTGAGGGACAGAAGTGATAGAAAACTACGCTGCTGTGAAGACACACTGATAAGCTTTGACCTCAAGGTTATGCTTACTCCCTTTTCATGTATCATTGTTTGGATGATGGGAGTGCACTCTTTCTTTATCTCTGCAAGATTTAGCTTTCTATTATGTCATGCCTGGGTATCGCTTTACTTCAACGTGTTCACATTTTCATTTACGCTAACAAACAGCACTGCAGCTTCTAAATGGTACAAATAAAAATGTCTCAGCCTTCCAGAAAGGTTTTGTCTGTGTTCCTAGAGTCCCTCAGTTGGACCTAGTAGCAGCAGCTGTCACTGTCGCTCTCTCTAGCCTGGCGCAAAACAGCCTTATGCTTTTAATGGGTGATTAGTGTCAGATGTCTGGGCTTCAACTGTGGGAAACATCGTGCTGGTTGCACCTGATCCAGGGCTCAGTTTAGAGTTCCCTTCCATCTAAAGATGAACACAGGGATCTAGCACAAACAAAGCAAAACTTAGAAGATTGAATCTACAAAATGGTATTTCATTAAGAAAAAAGCACAGCTCGTCCACTCAGGAGCTTCTCCGTCCTGGCATAGAGATCAAGTTCAGCCGACAGTTTTTCTGCCCAAAATCCCCATTTCCATTATAGAATATGAAAGTTTGGCTAGACTTCTCTGTGAAACTGAATAGGCATGCCGACAGTTATTGTGTGCATCCATACGGGTTGAGTAAGGTGAAGTCTTTGGAGAATTTGAATAGAAATGAACATGTTTTTTAAATCGAATGGAAAATGTTACCCAACTCCATTTTGTTGCAGTTAATATTTTGTGTTATTGGCAAAAATGAACATCAGGGAAAGTATCTTTATATTAACCAGCATTGATAAAATATGTTTCCTTTTAAGTTTACATCCAGATAAAACAATGGGACCCTATTGTTTTTTGTTTTTTAGGTTTTTACTAGAGGGGGTCACTGCCTAAAAGAACAATGGCACAATATTCTGGTTTCACTTATGTGCAATATCAAATTGACTGGATTTGGCTTTCTCCTTTTGCATGTTTCGCAAGGATTTGCAAACTCCGTCCTCAAGTGTCTCCCCCGCAGCAGTGGGCTGACTCATTCACAGGATGATCAGGAACATGTGGACCCACTCTTGAAAAGCATCGCCACCTAATCACCTGCATGTTGCACAAAACAGTGGGTGATGGAAACAAACAGAAAGCAAGACATTAATATTTGGTTGTACAGTACACTTGCACACACAGATTGTTTTATGGGTGTCTTTTGTCCCATTTCTCTCCAAGCAACATCTTTCTCTCTTTTCCCTTTCTTCTTCTTCCTTTCTCTCTTTCCCGCTCTCCTGGCACAGCAGCATGTGAATGATGCCCCTCGCCGCAGCTAAGAGCAGTGGGTAGACGGCTGTCTGTGTGACGGCTGTGGTGTCCTCTCTAAGACAAAGGGAACTTGGCAGGCGGCTGGGCTGCGGCTGGATCAAACAGGCCCTGTTTATTGGACCTCTCCCTCTTTGCTCTGCGCTCATCATGGGCTGTTTGTGAGTCTGCAGTCTGAAGTGTCTGAGAGATCTGCTCACCCCTCCAAGACGGGAACCACTCAGACCACACACAGGGCCGCTTTAACTGCCACAAAGAAGGGCCAGAACAGACGCTGACACACTCACTCTGCACATGCACACATCTCAAGTCACTCAGTTTATATCTGTATTGATTTAAATTCTAAGAGAGCATTTCGTTCTTTTACTCTTGACCTTTTCTTCAGATTTAGCCCATGGTGTCTTATGGTCTCATTTTTCCCTCTCTCTCCTTCTCAGCTCCCCCGAACAACCCCCTGCCTTTCTTTCTTTCTGTCCCTAATACTCACTCTGAGAACAATGTTCTACTCCTGCTCTGTGTTTTCCCATGGTGCTAGCACAGGAATTTGTGCCTGTTAAAGTTAATATGTTTGCTATCAGACAGGGAGAGAAGGCCTTCATTACTGCTTGATAAAGTCGAGGTTAAACAACACTTCTCAGAGGCATTTTTCGTCAGCATTCACTCTTGGTGCAGGGATGGTATCTGAGGTCGTACAGTTAAGACTCCCAGTGGTAAATCTTATAATAGCTGAGGGCAGAAAGTGTGTTGGTGTTTTTGATAGAGTGAGAGTGATTTGTGAGATAGTGATCAGTTTGATGAGTTTTAGTGGAGGATGAGAAGGACGATCAGGTAAGGACAGGTTGCTCTCTTATCCTTGCATCTACCGTTGGGTTCCCAGAGAGTTATTGGCACTCAAGGCTGACACACGTACACTACAGAAGATTTGCGATTAAAGTTGTGAATTTAGGGTAGAAGAGAACTGGAGGTCAGGATTCCTGCCCTATCTGAGCCCCTTTCCTCTAAATGTTATGTGTATGCCTGACGGATCGGTCTTATTCTCCCACATCCTCCTATCGCTGCCCTTGCTTCCCACGCTAAGCCCCAGCTCTGATGGGAAAGATTCAAAAACACAGGGACACTTTAAAATTCCAGGATTCTTGTGATGTGTACACATCTGTCACACCGTTTGTTTTTTTAAATGAACGAAAGACGGCCGAAATGGGAACACTACAAAAAATGCAAATGTTCTGTATCATCATTTAATTCTAATATACTCACAGTCTGTGTTGATGAAATGTGTGTAAATCAGCAAATGTTTTGGGAAATATATCTTTAGAATTCTAAAGTGGGCAAAACATTTGTAAACAATTGCAAGATACTTGCATTTTGCAAATGCCAAATAGTATATAATAATGATATCACTTTATCCTAAAATCCTCATTTTTTTCATAATTGTTATCATTTTCTGTAAAAAAGTAGGGGCAAGTTGAAAATGGCTTTCTTTCTTGGATGAAAGTATTAAGAACTTGCATGCTCCTCCACCAGAATGCTGTAACACAACTATAACGTTTAAGAGTAGGAATATCCAAATAATGGATATTGTAATTGAATTTCACTTTTGGAACTTGGTGCAATAGTTTCGTTTCTGAACAATTACACTGCATTACTGCTGTAGTAGAAGTTGTGTTGCATTATTGGATCTCTGATAGCCACATTTGTTGTTTTGGTGAAGGTTGGAATATAGCAGCAGCTAAATCATTACGGAGGCATGTGGCGCAGTGGATAGAGCCTTGGTGGTGTGATCAGGGGGACACAGGTTCAAACCCCACTGCAGTCAGCATGTCGTTGTGTCCCTGGGCAAGACACCTCACCCAAAATTGCCCCTGTGGGGATTGCCCACAGTATTGAGTATGTAAATTGCTTTGGATGATAAGTGTCTAACAAGTAACATGTAATGTAAAATACTGACACACAACTTCACCAGTGCCTTTATAATTCAAAATGACCATTTCTACCTTATCAGCTCCTTATATTCCGTATATTGAGCAATTCTCAGTGTGACCTTAGTGCTGCTCACATTATGGAGATATTACAAAAATGAGAAGGTCATTTTCACACAAGAAAAGGATTTTCATGCATGCTCAGCCAAGGCCACTGATCACTCTTATCTCTCCCTCATTGATCGCAACCGTGTAGAGAAGCTTTTCCCACAGTGCCGTCCCGCAGCACCATAAACAAACACACACAGCCCACCATGTGCATGTGGAGCTGCAGAGCTTAGATGGGACACACTGAGAGCTCATTCACTGACACATCAGAGCTACTGAAACCTTCACACAGTGGCCTTTTGGTGCTATGTCTTTGAAAAAAAGTTAAAGAAAAGAAAAAAGCCTCAGCAGGGTATGAGAGGATTAGTCCATGGAGGATGTAGAAAGTTGTACGTGACCGAATGATGAAAACATTTGAATGTGCTGGGTGCCAGGCGGAGTCATTTAGGTTCATTGGCCCATACAGCGCACATGTTTCTGTCATCATGAGGATTGTATGCCCTGAGTGCCTGTTAGTTTTGGAGTTTTTGTTGCTTTGAACATGCCAATGTCCAGGCTACAACTTCCATCAAGACGAACAGATGAAAGAGGTTTCAGCCCTGTTAAAGTGGCGGTATTTATCTTTTGTGGCCCACACATGTGTGCAGAGAAGACCAAACATCCAAATACTTCAAAATCCATAGTAGCTATGTACTAATGAAACCCCACCTGTTCGAAGTTTCACTCAAGTGAATCAAGGTAAAACCCTTTCTGAATATCACTTACATTTCAATGAAAATCTGAGCGGCTACAGAAGTTTAAATTCAACGTATTCATTTCAGAACCATGTGCAAAATGGGAAACATTATTTGTAATAAGCTATGTTTGTAGAAGTGTAAACACCAGGCCTGATATGTTTAATTCCCTATCATTCACTCAATTCAACTTCCCACTCAACTCTCCTTTGTCCAAGACATGACACGATGGAAAATGAATTTTGTGAGGGTTGCTTGGAAAAGGAAATCCAGGCATTAGTCACTCGGGCCCCTTCAGTTCTGTCAGGGGAGGGGCTTTCTCACTTCAAGTAAACGAAAGATTCCTCAGGACTTGCCGTATTTTGATTTTCTTTGAAGTCTCCTTTAGTGTCACATCTGATTGCTATTCAAACAGTGCCCTGCATTCATTCATTTGCCTTGATTTCAGCAACCCTGTGCTGGAGCCTAATTTTGGTTATGTAAGGGAACATAGTATTTTTATCTTCTTTATTGTCTGCTGTGTTTAAAAATCACAGCTTATTCCAGATGACTCCAACACAATGTCACTGGAATTAAAACTACGCATAGAAACATTAAAGTTAAGGGTAAGGCTGAGGACTCGGGTTTCAGAAGAACTTCAAACAGTCTGGGACTGGAGGCTAGTTTGCGTAAAACCACTAAATGAGCTGGCCCCATGTGAAGTAGAAAAATTCCCTAGTATATGAGGGCGTGGACAAGCCACTTCCCTTATTTGCGACCCCCTCACTCCTGTGCCCCACTGTGATTGCATTGACCCTCTTCCTCCATGTGCCCCTAAGGCTGCTCTTATTGTAGCAATGTGGGACTTCAGTGCACTTCCTCCTCTCTGTTTGTCCTACAGGAGCTTGGAGAGACAAGGGAATTGGAACAAGCTGTCGAAACAGCATTTCCATGGGAGCGCAGGTCAAGGAGACCCCCAAGATGTCCTTTCTCATATGCGGGAAATCCACCTCCAAAGCCCAACACTAAACATGAAAAATGATTTTACAAAGAGAGAAAAATAATATTACAAGTCACGTCTGAGTGAATGACAGACTCTGTTTTGTTTATACTGTTTACTCATCATGGTATTGTAGTTACATGTCTGAGGGCATGCATGTGCATTGGAGACAGGAGAAGGGAAATAAATAAATTGGCATCCCACTAGTATCAATCACATAACCTTTCTCAGTAATTATGTCCCATAAGGGAGCCAATAGAGTAATTAGAGGTTACTACAGAGCAGAGTGTGGACCACATCTATGATCCCCCGGGGACTTCGTGTCTCAACATGGTTGCCAGAGTGTGAGAACCTCAACCCATAAGAACACCTAAACACATAGAGCTGCTACAAATACAGCACCACAGCATGATCTTACACAACAAGTTTTGTCTCAAATGATATAAAGTTACAAATGTATTTAAAGACACATTTAAATATATGAAAAATGCTTAAATCCTGAATCCAAATGTCTCACGTGGTTGTAACATTTCTTACACTCCATAAAACCTTCTTTTTTTTTTCAAATCAGTGGCTACATCGGGAAGAGGCCATGGCAGTGTGAGAAACCTCTGAGACATGGGATCTCAGGACAAACAGTGTGATCATCACTCTTTCCTTTGACTAAGTATGAATGAATCAAGCAACAGGTGATTTCAAGACTGTTTTTCTCCTCAAAGCAGCAGGTGCCTGCCTCAGTCCAAACAACACAGCAGGAGCCTTTACGTTCCAGTGTGAGAACCACAAAGAAGGTCCAAGTATACATGAAAACTGCACCACCCTCTGACATTTCCAACACTCTGAACCTATTTGGATACAGTTTGGCAATGCCCACAGTAACAATGTAGATTTCAATGTTGAAAATCAAACTTTCAACAAACGAATTCCAAAATAAACAGTTTTTGTCTTTATATTCTGATCTCCTTAATAATTATCTTACAATCATTTCCATAAGAAACTGTTATTGACAGCCCCAACAATATTTGTTTTGGTTTCGTCTTGTAAATCGTTGGATGTGTGTGCCACCATGGCAAAATGCTCTCCTGGAGACACCTACTGAGTACTGTGACAAGCGCGTTGTCTGTGGACAGATTTTTAAAAAGGAAACATTAAATGTGTTCTTTTTCAAATACTTTGAATATACATCTATACATGATGTAAAGATGTATATTCAAAGTATTTGTTAGTGTGGACTAGTAATTGGTAGTTGATGGTGCCCAATGGGCATAAGAGCATTTCTCTTCAACGGACCATCACTTAACTGACTTCTGTTTTAACTGCTGGGTCCTGCAATGACTATCCCCTATCCTATAATCTAGCCTTCATCTATCCTACCTGTCACAGGTGTTCTGTTGAGAGTCAGTGTCACAACCTTGGAAAGTGTGATAGGGGGCATCAGTGCTCCTCAAATGCCCTGCCCCCACCTCCTTAACCAGCTTTGATGGTTGAGGGCTTGCAGAGCCTGACAGCTGCTCTTAAATTAGAGAGTAGGAGAGAACACAGGACCCAGGAATGTTTGGATTGTCTGGATTGCCTTTCTCTTCCGTAGAGTCCTGGGAAGTTGGCCACAACTTATTCCAAATTGTGTCAGGATGCTGGATAATCCTGTACACCATATTTATGTATAAAGCATTCCTTACCTTATATTTTAAAAATGCCTTTGGTTATGCCGGGTGACTTATACGAGGGATATTGCAGGCAGCGGTATTGGAAAATAATATAACTGAGTAGCAGAGGTATAAGATGTCAGTTATTTCTGACAGGTTGATGATGTCTGCTCTAGCCCCAGTGGTCAGGCCATCCTGAGGTGAAGCCTTCTCTCTCGTGCATTATCACACCTCCTTCATTAGTTGCTGTGGAGACAGTGACTAGGTCATTGGGGTCAGTGTGGCCAGAGGCATGGCTTTAAAATTACCCGGAGGATAAAGTGCGCCCCAATAATGGTGTAGTGGCCATTCAAGAGAGATTAGCACTACGCAGCCTGGGATACACCCAGGAACACAAGCTTCACCTAAAGCTGCAGGAAACTAGGCAAAACAAAGGAAAGACAGGCAGTGAGGGAGGAGCACAGCAAAGTTCCGAAACAACATAAATCTAGGGTTGTGAGGGGCTGACATGAGGTGGATGGACATGCATAGTAAGGCCATGAGAGAGGAGATGGAAGCACGAGAGATTGATAGAGTGGGGGTGAGAGGATGGGGAGGATAGAAGATTTGAAGGAAGAGAGATTAAAGGAGGGCTGAGTCATGATGAAGTAAAGCTGAGAAGCACAAGCTGCCAGATAGTAAAAGGAGGTTGGATCCAGCCGTCATGCGGATTTTCTCCTCCTGCAATAGACCAGCATGTTGTTTTTCTTCAATGTCTTTTAATAAAAGTGGAATTACTGCAAGCCCTCCTCTCTTCTCTGACCCTGGGTGGTGTGATGTGGAATGTCTGCTGCTGTCAGCCACCCCTTCACCCACTCTGCAACTCAACCAAGCCTTTTTGAAAAGGGCTACTGCTTGCTTCAAACAAACAGTGCACCCATGTGACATATATCTAAAGATCTAAATAATAACAGTAAGAAGGACTTCATGTTCAATGGCCCATGTTAAATCTTAGTACATGAGAATAAAACAATAAAACAAGAACATTCTGAATATAAACATTCATTCAGTGGTCTTTCGCAATGGGAGAGGCTTAGAAGGCCCTTTCACAAGCAATCGGGGTAGTTTCTGCATTAGTGTACACACATTATACGTTTTGAATAAACTAATATCAGAATGGTCAACAGTACTTTAAGAGTTTCCTTTTTAAAGCTTGGTAGTCAGCCCTGGAGCATAGAGCACTTAGGCCACACCGACCTTGAACACTTCACCATGGTCCCACCCTGTCTTATTCCATTACTGCCTTCCTTATCACTCAAGTGGACCTTCAGGCTAGCCATAGCCTGCGGAAGGAATGTGGGATGTGTCTAGTAAACCCACCATTTCCCAAATTCACCCCTTTCTCTTAAATTCATCCTAAACTGACCACTCAGCATCATGAGCATCATGTTTTAATGAAACGCAACAGCTGCTGTGGCGTGTCTGTGTATGATAACAGCTTTAACTGGATCTAGCTCTGCTGCTGCCTTCCAAAGCCCATCCAGTGTGATGAAGAGGAGGATGGTGGGGGAAATAACCACACATGTAATCTTCCACCGCTTCAGTGGGCTGGGACAAAAGGGCTGGGGCTTCCATGACGGATTTTGCGATCAGAGACTATTTGGCCGACAAAGCAAGCAGGCCTCTTGATTTTGGCATTGGTTAGTCTCACATTAGTGTTAGCAAGTTTCATGCCAGAAATGTGCCTATATCCACTCTCTATCTTTAATGGCATAACTTCATAGAAGTGTACATCAATCTGGCACAATCACTCCATTAATAAATATATCCATTGATTAGTATCTCACAATAAGACTTTGGAAGAATTAAACTGCTGCCTATGATATCTCTATAATATATTGAGATTTATGTGATTGTGGTAAAAAAAAAAAAAGCAGCATATTTTGCATCTGTATGTATAGAGGGAACCGGGGCTCAGTTTGGGGGGTAGGCAGGTACAGGCTTATCATCCCATTATTGATTTCTTCAGCAGTAATTATACCTTAGTGCACTATCGCTATACGCTGGCTGTTGTTTTGATTGCGCACCAGTCAGGTTTAGTGTTTTCTCCCTGTTCTTTTCTTAAGGAAGATCCTGGCTCATTAGAGCTCTGCTGGGACAAGTAGAGGCACAGGTGAGGCTGTGGGTGCAGCCTCTCTCACCTCAGTGTGTAAGTGTGGGAACCACTCAGCCGCCAGTAGTGCATGAGTAACAAGGACCCTGAGGGAGTGTGGCGTAATCTCCTCCTAATGCTCTAGTCTCTTCTCTTTCTCTCGCTCAGCGGAACACACACATTCAGTCAGAAGACAGAGTATACTCATTCATTTATCTCAACCAGCATGCGTTTGTAAACAGCAATCTTCAAATGAAAGCTCATTCTGAGGTGCATAGACGAAGACATATTTGTATTGTAAATACAGCTACAGCCAGGTAAATAATACCTTTCATTGTTGCATTGTTGGAACAAAGCTACTGAACTTTTCTGAAAGAGCTTGCATGACAAATCACCTCATAAAAACGTACCATTTAGACAAGTATGTTACACAGATTTGGAGCTTGGTGAGGTTTGAGTGCAGACGTCATAAACGTCTTTAGAGATTAATGGAATTGAGATTCAACCTGTTACAGTAATACCATGCAGAGTTAAAATCCATATTTACCAAGTTTAACTTTTTTTTAAAAGCAATTCACATTTTGAACACCAAAGGTTTCGGTACCATCATCTCTTCTCAACCAACATCAGGATAGGATCAAGCCAAACAAAATCCTACAAAGGATCAACTGGATAAAGGTAAATAAAAACAAGTAGTCAATTAGATACAAAGCGTAATAGTTATCCATGTCATAATTCCTTTAATCTGCCCTTTCAGATATAGCAATTATTTTTATATTTCCTGATACGAGAAAGTGTGCTATTAAAGAATATTGTGATTTAGATAAATCAGCACTTCATTAGGCCTTGTTCTCAACCTATCAGATTTCACTATCATCTTTAAAACCGAGTGAAATACTGGCATCAGATCAACTAAAACTCAGTCACCAATTGAGAGCAAAATTGCATAATTGCTAGAGAAGTGCCCAGGAGAAAATGGATGATGTTTCCCATAATGAATACAATTTGCAAAACCATGTGCGGCAAAAAGATATTCACAAATATTTTACCACACAATCGCCACAGTATACTTTGCTCAAGGGGAAATAATTGATTATGATGTGTAATGTGGCTATCTCTGTGAAGGAATGTAAAGGAATGTGAAGGAATGACAATAAATTGCTCTTCTAATACAGATTTTATCGAGCTGTGCTGGCGGGCGGTTGGGGGCAGTGGGCTGGCAGCTGTTGCTGGTGTGCGGGGGCCCTCAGGTCTCGGCCTACCCCTAATGGCCGGACCAGCTGTCGGAGTTCTGTCTGTAGGGGCGCGGGGCTTCAGGAGGCGGGGAGGGCATGAGAACTTCCACCCCCCTGTCCTGGGGGGCGGGTCCCCGCCTTGTCTGCCCTCCTCTGAAAGGGGTTGATTGATGGCGCAGGGTTGACACCATGCTTCCCCAACAATTGACTCAGGAGGGACAGAGGATGAACAGAGAGCTCGGGACCCCTCCAAGTATTTCTCCTCTGGTTTTCAGAGGCAAATGTGGGATCAGTCGCAGTTATAATTCAGTCTTTTTTCTCAATATGTCTTTTATTTGACATTTTTTGTGAAGCAAATGCCACTCGAAACAATTTCAATGCTGTCATTGCAATAATTTTGTACACAAACTCAAGTTATTTGATTTGTATTTGTCAGACTACACGTGCTTTAACACGGTTTTGTCGAATGGCTTAAATGACCCTCTGCCTTACGTTAAGATAAGCCCCCCTCTAGCATGAGGCCCTCTGTGCCCTCTTTCAAACACTGGTTCAATTAACAACAGTGTGAAGATCCACGGTGCTTCCAGGGTGGACGGCGCCTTGGCCTCAAGCGTGTGTGTCAGGTCAACATTGGGTATCAGCCCAAAGTCTCAGGACTGGGGCCTGCTAGCATAGACCTGACCTTTCGTACTAAACCCCAGGATCCTCTCTGGCTCCCTTTCAGCAAGTTGCCAGCACCTCCGTTCTCCTTTGAGATTTACAGCCCTGCAGAGGGAGAGAGGAGGTGGAAGAGGGGGGGGGGTCACTGTCCGGCAGCTGTTCACAGGTCTTAAGTAGCTATTTCACACGGAAACAGAGTCATATCTTTCTGAATTCCTCCAGCTGGCCAGTCTCCAGCTTAGTCTGAAATACATTCCCGAACGGAGATGTATTTTGCACTTTTTGCTTCCACTCTTACTGCTTTGTGGATGTATGCCTCGAAACCTTCCACTGAGTCTATGTCCACTGTTAACTTCTGTCTGAAATGGAAGAGTCAAATGTTCTCCATTTGGTTGGTAACAGAGGATCCTGATTCTGGAGGAAGGTATATTCAATTCCATCATTTCTCTGTGTTTTGTCCCACTATCTTCCGGGACAAAACATTTGAAAAATCATGATGAAGTGAGAAGAAGTTCAGATAACAAAAGAATCCCATAGGTAAAAATTCGATTTATATCCTTCTCCCTGTCCCTTTCCCTGCAGAGACAGTGTACACATTCAGGATTTAATGGCCGTTTAGAGAGCTTGTGTGCAAGTCAAACACTTTTTCCCACAATCCAAAGAAAGATCCATCATTCACATGTGTTTACTTTAGGCAAAAAGCCCCAGTCTCGAAGTCACTGTGTGTGTGTGTGTGTGTGTGTGTGTGTGTGTGTGTGTGTGTGCGTGCGCATTTGTTGACGGGGGCTGCATGTGCCTTTGTCACAAAAAGAGACAACATCGGAAATGTCTACATCTATTAAAACCTCGGAAGCCCACTTCAGTTGAAGCTAAATCACTAACCCAGAAACCATGAATGATAAAGAGATCATACAATTATGAAAAAGCAATAAAGGAGACAATCCAGATCATCAACCTAAACGCTGTGCCGCAATTGGCTCCAATGTCTGTCTGTAGGGGGTCTCAGCTGCTGATTGGCCATGACCAGTCTTGTAGAGGGTCTTCTAATCCTCTCGACACTCTCTGTGGGTGCTCTTAGCGCTTTTCCCACATAAATCAGTCTGGCCTGGGTGGTAAAGTCATCACGTCTACTGTGTCCACAAACACTGCCTGTTAGCACCCCATCACATGGAGCGTGCTAGCCCTGAAAAGCCACTGAGGATAAAAAAAAAAGAGGGTGCTGGCTGACCACACTATACATTTAGGCTCTTACTAACTGTACTGTTGTAATGTTAGAGATGTTTTATATAAAAAATGTGTCAAGAAATTAAACAAAATGTCCACCTCCACAGCTACCATGAGCTTTATCTTTCTTGATTAGGCAAACTCAAATCCTTTTAAGAAAAATATTACATTGTGTTTGTCTCACTTACCCCTGTTATACAGCACTTCACTGCTAGGTGAGTGCAAGGAAGTGTTAAAAAGGAAATTGTTATCAGTACACAATTTGTCCTCTTACCAATGTTTGGCCTTCACTTAACAGGCTTTGGTACAGTATCATTCACATGCAGTTCTGTATAAAAGCCTTTCTGTTACCAAAGTGCGTCACAATAGTGCTTGTTATCCCAAGGTATCGAATGCTCAAAGGGAAGAATTACAGAGTGCTTTGTACAGCTGGGTTTACAAAAGGACAGGTTCTACATTAAATGTGTAAACTAAGATGTCCTGATTAAAAGTAGTCATGCTATTTCTTCAGATGTACACCTACTAACAACGAGCAATTCTAACAACTGTTCAAAGAGGAGTGTTGCTCTCTCTCCAACAGAGAACAGAGTTATAAATCCTGACCTGTCTCCTCCATGTTTGTGTGATTAGAGAATCCCCCTGAGCCCAGCGCGAGAACTTTGTCGCTAGGGCTTCCACTCTCACACTCTCTCTCTAAAACAAACAAAACACTGACTTATTTCATCTGTGTGTGTGTGTGTGTGTGTGTGTGTGTGTGTGTGTGTGTGTGTGTGTGTGTGTGAGAGAGAGAGAGAGAGAGAGAGAGAGAGAGAGAGAGAGTGTAGGTGTGTGTGTGAGAGAGAGAGAGTGTGTGTGAGAGAGATGTCGAGGGATAGAAGAGGTATAAGGAAAGAAAGATTTCACATGATTAAGAATGAATTCAATGAAATTAATTATATTTACAGACTATCGTATGGAAAGTATCCCGCAAAGAAACCAGAGTCTGTCCTACTGCTGTTTTTCACACAAGACTTACTTAACTGTTCTCTTTCTTTTCCGAAACAATCAAGTAAAGGTCATATTTCCACCGGGAAAGGCTGGAGCAGCCACTTAAACTAACGAGAACAGATTGTAATCCTTTAAAATAAAGCATTTTAGCTGTTGAGTGAAGAGTATTGGAAGTCCTGATTCAAGTCATTTGTTTGTATTCTTCTATTTAATTGGATGCCCGATGCTTTGTATTCTAACTGCTTTTAGTTGTTACTATTGTTTTGTTATTTTTATACACAAATAACTACAATCAGATATTCAATAAATTATTCTCTGATCAGTTTTGTTCTGGTATTTGTTGACCGATAACTGCCTCCACTTGTGACATAGTTGTGGAGAAAACATTGCTAGGAATGAAGTTATCAAGGCCTTCAGTTTTTCACTGCACATGAAAAACGTCCCTAAATAGCAACATACTGTAAAACAACTGTCTGACCCTGAGCACACTGAAAAATCTCTCCTTGGGACCATCTCCAACTGGAAGCAAATAAAACAACTCTCAACACCTGCCAACGTGAGCTACCACATCCCCAGAGGGTGAAAGAGAAGTTTCACAACCACATAAAAACTGAAGTAAACCTCTAATTATACTTGTAAGGTACATAAACACTATCACAGCCTTCTCCTTGTTTTGTGTTTTTTTCACTTGCTGCTGGTGACAGTCAGTCAGAATCTCGCCACCACATATCAGGTTAGATACAAGCCTGTGTGGAGATGGCATGATTGGGGCAGATTTGAAACAGGATTTGCACTAGTATCCAAGTGCTAACGAAGAATACAAAATTAAGTAATCATGTCATTGTGCACAAAAAGCTGAATCCAGCTATTGAAAACTTTGCACTCAAACCTTCATCACATGGTGGGTGCCAAATGAAGCAGGTGTCTGCGAGGCCTAACAAGCTCTTTTCACTGACCCCTATAGATGACGTCACATGCACTAACGAACTTCACTCCAAACCAGCCAGCTACATTCATGGCCCTACCCATGCCTGTAATTTATTCAAGGCAAGGACCAAAAACAGTGTGATGGAAAGGGGGAGACGGTGGTGTTTGGGCAGTGTTCTTGAATATTAGTGTGCTGCCCTCCCCTGCAGAGAGAAACTGTGTCATAATGCCGGACTCCTTTTATGATTCAAATCAAGGCTATTGTCTCTGTAAGCGACCGGCTCCGCTCTGTGCTGCAGAACAACCAAGGCACTATACGCCGGCTGCAGAAAATGAGTCCATTGCCATGGGCTGAGGAGGTGCAGGCTGAGACAGCAGGGCTGAAATGCAGTCCATGGGCCGTGGGGATAACAGGAATGTCTGCACTCTCTACAATCATGTCAACACAATTCACTCTCTTATCTGCAATTCACCGACTGTAAACACACAAGTAAGCCTGCACAAGATTGTTTCAAATGCTAATCGACTGCAATACAGAAGCTACTATAACCTAGGAGTCCTGACTGTTTTTGTTTTTTTACTACATCAGGATATTTAAATAATAATAGTAGTAATAATAATAGGTAAATTGCCAGCGTACAAAACAACCACCATGTTTAACATCAAAAAGTGAGTCATACATAAAAGAAAAAGTGTTAATTTAGGAAAGGGTTAATATCAAAATAGTTTTCTGTGGTTCAGGACTAGCATGCAATATTGATAAAATATTATGAGCTATATGAGTGTTTTCCAGGTTTGTATTTAGCTTTTGGTTCAATTCTTGACATTTTTTTCTCTACAGTTTAAAAAATATTCTTTAAGTTCACAAGTGTGTAACTTGTAGCTCCATGGCTCCACAAAACCCCACATGTATTTAGTGCGTGTGGTGGAAAAAGAAACATGGCCTATGCTTTCACTTTAAAATCTGCTAATTTATTAATTATTGCTCTATTTCCTTTTTAACCCACACTTTTACAATAAGTGGGGGGAGGGTGGTGGTGGTCGTGTGTCTGAAGGGCCCCCTCTCTATAGAGAGAGAGACACAGAGAGAGAGAGACACAGAGAGAGAGAGAGAGAGAGAGAGAGAGGGGGGGGAGAGAGAGAGACACACAGAAAGACAGAGAGAGAGAGACACACACACAGAGAGACAGAGAGAGAGAGAGAGAGAGAGAGAGAGAGAGAGAGAGAGAGAGAGAGAGAGAAAGAGAGAGAGAGAGAGGGAGAGAGAGAGGGCGGAGTAATACCAGACGCTGGGACCGATCCTAAAGTAAAAGTTTTTCAAAAGTTTTAGGAGGTTAACCGAGAATCACAGCAGCCTTGGCCGAGCTGCGCGGATAATACGAGATTGGGAACTAACGCTACGCATTCCGGCTAACTTTATGAAAAAGCCCCCCTCGTTTTTGGAGCCTTTTTTTTTATGTGAACTTTATAAAGGATGTATTTTTACTAAAAGCCCAACTTGAAACACTGGAAACTTTTCCACCGAAATGGAAGGGAATATTCCATGGATTATTTTGTCATTTTTATTGTTTATGCAAATTTGCTACGGTAAGTCCAAATCATTTAATAAGCTCTACATAATAGGTAGACTGGACATAGCTGGACATCCCATAAATTGTACTGTTCCAAATATGATTGGGGCTATTGCCCACTGACATGTTTATATGAAATATAGATTTTCAACTTTTTATTTGTGTTTCATTTGGTGGTTTATTATTAGTTTGAGTAACAAATAGTTTGCGAAGTTGTCCCAAAGCTATTTGCAGTAGCCTTATTGAACTTCAGAAGATAACGTTAGGCTACCGAAGAAACGAATCATTATAAACACAAACTTAGTCACGTCAATGCAATGTATGTGGGGGAGAAATTGATATTTAAACAAAAACAAATCTGATCTTCTTACAATTATGCTTTTTCTTCTGTGTTGTAGAAGTTTGTGCACTATATATCCCATCTGCAGCTCCACCGACTTAACAAACCCAAAGTGTGGAAGTGCTCCTGTAACATCAATACAAGTTTGCCCGAGGGTCGTAGTATTGTGCAATGAGGCTTGACATAAGACGTTTAAAAAATATAATGATTGTATGTTAGAACATCATTTGTTAAAGCTAAATCAGGGGATGATGAGCCAAAGCTACCCCCTCCCTTTTTGAACAAAGACCTTTTAAACAACTGAATGTGTTTTCCCTCGTAGCTGTTGAGCATCGACTGTCAGATATTAATGTAATTCTCTCTAAACAGAAACAATCTCATATGTCAGCATGTATCTCTTTCATGGAAACCAAAACGTTATCTGATTTGGATAAATAAGTACAACAAACATGCTGGTGTGTCTGCAAGATGCCACAAGTGGCAAAGTCTTCCAAGCTAGACATGCTTGAAATCCAGGAGTTTAAAGAGTTTACATTACTTTGGGTAATTCAAAGATACTTTACAAAGGGTTTATTAATATATTCTGTATACTCTTTTTTTTAACATTATTTAAAAGATACTTAAACAGTAGGATGAATTACAGGTTCCCCTTATGTTAAAGTCTTTTGTCAGTTGTGTGGTTGTCTAACACATTTCTCCAATTTCAACAGGGTTCCGATGCCTGGATAAATTCAAACCTTGTGATAATGGAGGGACATGCTTAGATTCACCCTCTCGATGCATGTAAGTGGAAATGATGTAAAGATCTGTGATTTATCCTGCTTTAATACTTCTTTAAGTCAGCTTTTGAAAGGTTTTCAAGTGTAGGCCTTGTGTTTAAATTGACAGGCTGTTATTTGTGAGTTGGTTCTTCAAAGGTTCAGGGGAAAGATTTATTTTCAGTGTGATACTTAAACATGAAGTGAAGATGCTTTCCAAATGTTCTGTTGGCTCTGGTGAAAGATATAACAGATTGATTCACAAGCACCATCAAGCATCAACATGTTGGCTTTGCACCTGTTGTTTAAGAGCTTCGTCAGATTTACTCACAGCTTTTCCTCAAAAGCAAGTACAGTTTTCCTGGTGTGTGTCTTAATGTTTTTGCAATGCTTTTAGATTTTTTTTTTGTGATTTTTCTTTGTTTCTGCCTGCTTTGGGTAGTTTTGAGCTCTCACATCTTTTAACAGTGATGAAGCTTTTGTTTTCCAAATTGGTGAGGGGGGTTGTGTGGGAACCTCTTACAATGGTCGAGTTAAATAGCCTACAGTGTCTTGCCCGGGGGTCATTTGTTATTTTTAAGAACAGTTTAGGAAACATGCCTGAGTGTTTCAGATGATACATATATAGTGATTGATAGAACAAAAACTTCTTGGTTGCCAGCTGTTTCCCTCCAAGACATTACATTTATTATTTTATTGGAGTGGACTAGCAGTTTACAATTGCCAGGTCAAAGTTGAGCCAACAAGGAATGTGCTTTTCACAAGAAAAGACCACGGCACATTGTTTTCAATTATATATATATATATGTTTTTTTTGTTTTTTTTAAACATGTTCATAGTTCCTTAAAATTATTGATCAGAAGTTGCCATTACACACTTGCCAATGTGTAACTCTACTGCATGTGCAACAAGTAACTACCTCCCAGATTTCTTTAATCATTAGCTGGAGCCAAGATGGGTGAGTGTCATTAAGTAACTCAATGTCTAATTGTATGCAGCCAGGTTTTTTTTTCCCGAGCATATCCAAGATCATTTTCTGGGGTAATCATTTACTTCCAGCACCACACAGAAAAAAAAAACGAATGAAAGTGATCACAACCTACATTTTTGAGAAGTGTATTAATCTCCAGATTTAATGAGTTTCTTTTAAAGGGCATCATTCATTCTTTCTCTGTGCTGCTTTATTTCTTCACGCTCTGCAGGGGTGTGTATATATGTTAGGAGTGTAGGAATAGGGCATTTGTAATCACCTGACTGGTTAATTGGCAAGAAATGAAGCACTTCAAGGTTAAAGGGAGGGGATTTCTAATAGAAGGGGACATCAAATGTCCTACCACACAGTGTAGAAAGAGTCCCATAGCAGGGCAGAGCAGCGGAGCGTGGACACATGAGAGTGGTCAGACCAGTCTCTAGACAGAGGTTAGTGGTGGAGCCACCGCACCCCTTCCCCTGGGAGCCTACAGAAACAGGAGCTCCAAAACAGCAGAAAAGATCCTTTATTCTACCAGATACCTGCCTGTAACCTGGCACCATCAGAGCAGGGTGCAGAGAGGTAGAAAAGAAAGGCCACAGCAAAGCAAGCCAATACAGAGTAGAGAAATAGAAATGCAGATACAGATACATGTTTTGGTCTTTGAACGGTTCTGAGAACCAGTAGAGAAATAACCTTGCTTGATATCGTCACTTTCGTTTCGGAGAACCACTCACATTGTTTTACGCAGAGAATATTCATGTTATTTCATTTTTCTTATGGCTTGTAGCTGCTCAAGTGACATTAATACCAAGCTTGTGGCAGCTCCCATTGTTACTGTCCTAGATACCTATTCATCTTCTGTCTGGTTGGAAAACAAGAATGATACCACACTATAGCTTCAACATTTAAGAATATTTCTTCATCTTGTTAGTTTCTTTATGTGTCTGTCTTCCTCCTCGGGTGTCTTGTAAAGATTGCAGGCCAGAGCTGCTGATATGTGACTAAGTTGTAAACTGTTCAAGTGAACACTCTGATACCCATTTCAACTCTCCCAGTTACACAGTAAAACCCAGCTAATGCTGTTAGACTAAATGAGCATTCCAAGCTGGCTCCATGACCCAGCTCCAGACATAGGTTTGACTTCCATTGCCTGCAGGTTGGCTTCAACTGAATTGTGATTGCAATGATGGTTGGCCATGATGGAACAATTATGGTTGGCTCTACTTTTCGTAAAGTAATACATGTTTTAAGGTACAGGAAATCAATTGCACCTAAATTAGCCATTTGAAACACTGCAGAGAGTTGGAACAACTATGGTTGTAACCCCGGGTCAACTGAGGATATGTGAATCCAATATTAACTTATGGCCAGCAGTGTGAAATAAGTCAACTCATGTTGAGCTCAGAATCAATGTCATAGATGAGTTTGTATAAGAAACTGTATAATTAATGTGGGTAGAATGAGTTCGCTTTCCATTGACAAGGAAGCACTTTTTTTCGATAGGTGAAGGTTCCAAGAGACAGCAACTCTGCAATCCAGGTTTACACCGTTTTAAATTGAAATAAACATGGCTTAGATTCAAAGTACGTTCCTTTCTGGTACTGTGAGGTTTTATATTTCTGACACACTGTTCTCCTTGATACACAATGAAAATGTTTTAAAGTATTCTTTCTATGATGCTAGTGTGGCCCAGAGTTTTGAACTTGACAGTGAAGGGTTGATCGAGTCACATAGAGTGCGGCCTTCTAGGTGAGCAATCAGGAAGTCCAGTTAAAGACCCTTTGGCCCCTTAGCTCCACCCTGTGAACAGAATGTGCTGCATGGCTTTGAGAGGGCCACAGCGGCGTGGCCGGAGGAGAGATAATTAGGCAGATTGAGTGGGTGTCATTCAGAGAGGATCCAGCTGGAGGGATCGGATTGGGGGTGGGGAACGGGTAGTGGAAGGCTGGGTAAGGGGGAGGGAGTGTGTGTGGGGGGGGGTACGCCTAGAGGACAGCTGGTGGATGTTGTGATGGTAATCCAGTGAAGTCAGATCTTGACAAAGGGGAAGCATAGGGCCAGGTGCTGCCATTGAGCAGTCAGCCGCCCCCATACTGTGAGAGACAAGCTCGTGGAGGAATGAAGCCGGTAGCACACAGTCCCCCCAGCACATGTTGCGTCTCTCACAGAGCAGTGGCAACAAGGACCACTTTTTTTTTTCTCTGCGTGGCGTCCCAGCTCTGGCGGCTCATCCTCTGCCTCCGTCTCTCAACACAGTGGCAGATCGCAGATTACGACCGATATCTTCCTGTCAGACTCCCCAAGCTGAAAATGAATACATGTGAGGCTTCTCCGCTGAGTGCGGCCCATGGATGAACTCAGTGGTCCTCTTTATTTTTTAAATAGTTTGCCCTTGGTCTCAGCAGCAGAATTAACTTATAAATTGTGAGTGTTTTGTTATGACCTTGCAACTCCCAGCCTCTAGAACATGATGAAAGAGGACTTATTTTGACTTTGACAGCGAGCAGACTGTCCAGTGAGTGTGGAGTGCAAGAACTGTGTGTTTAGAAAGTACCGGCACATATCCTTATTCTTTTTTTCATAAGCATAAATAAAACACATTTTCTCAGGGGAGGGTACAACTTTTCCAAATATAAATGTGCCACCTTTAGGTTAACTCTCTCAAAACAGAATTCCCCAAGATGTGGAAGTATACACAGATACCAAGGCACATATTTACTGACAGACCATAGCAAAGGGACCGATTATATTGTTAGCTTAGTTCGGAGCACCTCAGGGCTAGTGTTTTCTTTGGCATCTTTATGGTGGATTAGAAAGGAATGCTTACTAAGATTCCTCCTGTCCCTCTGGTGCTTTCAGGTTATTGTCCATACCTCCCAACCATTCCCCCTGGTAACCCCTTCAGGAATGCCGACTGAACAATACTGTCAGCCTAGTCGCATTCAAAGTGGGATGTTTAGAATGACTTGTTTGATTTGCAATTACTTACTTTGCAATTTTGTGAGGCAACATAGCCCATATCACTCATGGTGTCCTGGCAGGCAGATGGAGCCATCGTCATTATCCGGGAAAACTATTGCATTACAGACAGGCCCAGTTTTCAATGACTGAATAAGAAAGTTGTCATATTTATGAGAATATGAGTACTCTCTGACCAAGAGGTTACACAATCATAGGGAGGAGGATTTGGGTTTGTTGTCTCGTTTTCTGTCTGGGTCATAACTGGAGACTGGGAGTTGTGGTTCCCAGGCCCCGTCACAGGAAGTGGTGCCTTTTGACCTCTCAGCCACACACATCCTGTCTTATCAGAAAGCTTAAGCAGCTTATTCGGTGCACCCAGGCCTCCTTGAACCTCAACTTTCTCATCCTTCAACATATTTTATTTCATCATTCCCGAATAGCTACGTTGTGGTTTATTCCTTGGAACTTGTATACAAGCATGTGGAAATGAAAAATCGTTTGCTCACTAGCATGTCACACATTTCCGGAAAAACTAGCCCTGTGTGCAGATTGATGTACGTTTTGCCATTATTGTGAGTTGGCACAAGAACATCCAGTTGGTATTTGTTTTATTGTTATAGTTTTTGGAGTCAAAGTATGTCTGGACAACATGCTTATGTAGGAATAAGCCTGCATCTGAAGTTTCAGCCCCTGGTTGTTTGTTCTTATCCGGTAGAAGATGACTTCTGAAGAAACATTCAGGCAATCCTGATTGAAATAACTGAGGTCTGCCAGCAACATTTCCATAGTCTCACCCTTCCTTTAAGGAGAGGAAGGGATGGGTCCACCATTAAATGATTTAGGAAAAAGGCATTCACCTTTCCGCAAAGCACATTTTCCACCAACATTTTGATGACCTTCTCATAATGTAAGAATCATTAAATACAGTTCCACATGGCACAGGAATTGCTACACTACTATCATAGTTTTCTTAAATATTCCATTAGGTATGACTGGCCCACTGATCTCTAGTACTTCTACTGGGGACAGCAGTTGAGGTAATGGACATTATCTGGTTGTTCTTTGTGTTCATGGCACATCATCATTATGAACAGTAAACAAATCTCATTCTCTCAGGACAATAAACATATGAGAGTCTTTGTTCAACAGTTTCAGTCAACATTATTTACCTGGTTGTATTGATTCCACTTGTGAAATGTTTGCTGTGAAATGATGAACAATACAGGCCATTAGAAGGTCTAAGAAATGTTTTCCAAATTATGTTTTATTGTTAAGGCTAATGTGAGACACTGGACAAGGCAATGAAGTGGATCTTTCATGATAGCATGAGGATGAAGTCTTTTGAATGTTAGTTTCAAAGTTAAAGTGGATCTGGTTCAGTTTAGGTGGTTGGGTGGGGTTTATGTGGTTGAGTTAATTGGAGAATGCTTTGAAAGACCTCGACCCAGGGATTTATGCAATGTGGTTATGGGCAAAGTCGTTGCTATTTGAAAAATGTCAGGGAGTATTCTACCATAAAAAGTGTTAAAACTATGGCTCTTGTCTGGCCCTTTTCAAATCCACATTATAGGACACTTATCAACAACATAACAATTTCATTCTCTTGCAGGCAATCTGTTCAGTCCCCCTCTGCCAAGGAAATGCAGGACATTTCTTTGGCATTCTATATTGAAAGTTTTATCCATGTAAATGTGAGTTCTGAAGGACGAATGGAGAAACACACTGAAATGCGAACTTTTCAGTCACATTCATCACTGCTCTTACTTGAGAGAAAATAAAATGTCCTTACATTCACATGTTTAATATTCATGCTCTGGGGGTGCTATGAAAACCTCCTTCTGGAGATTTCAATAGTTTCATTGTGTGCCTTAAGCACAATTGTTGGAACAAACGTTGCACTTTAAACTGTGAAACATGCATCCTTTTAGACATGATCATACTTAATTACCACTCTGAATTGGTCCCGCACGCCACTCAGTGCTACCTTCATATGAAGGGGATCAGTCCTCTGAAGTGCTCCAACTGTCCTTATGAAACCCTGTCTCCCAACACCCCCTTTTTCTCAGTGCAGCTCTCTCTCACCATGGGTTACTGTTGCCAGGCTACAGCCCAGGCCTGTTGGTCCGTGTAAGCCCAGGCCTGAAAGACTAGCTGTTTGGGTCACTGCTCCCCCCCCAACACTTTTATACAAAGGAGTTCTGACTACTTTGGCTCTTTTATTTGGGCCACAAAACACTCCCCAACCCCCAATCTGGCTCTTTGCTGAGAAAGGGAGAGCCAAGCTGGGGAGAGTAGTGCAGAAGAGGCTGCTGGAAGGAGGGGGGATGTGGATGGGCTCCTGTTGGCAGTGTGGTGTCATTATGGACTTGCATAAAGAAGTAGAGCTAGTTCTTGCTTGCTTGTAGAAAAAGGGGAAAATGTTTTGAGAGAAAGAGACACTGTTCGAAGCGTTCCAAAAAAATCCAAATGTGTCTTTTTTGCTAAATAATTGCTTTAACTTTGATCAGTTCATCTCATAAAATGTAGGAGTTAAAATATTGCACCAAGTCAAAGGATGGTAGTTCCGTTGTAGTAGCTCTTCCTCTCAGTTAGCTTTAGGAAATGCCCTCTGAGATAGGAAGAGTCCTTATACTTGTTGTTTTGTGGAGCATGACAGTGTGTAAGAACCGTGTCAGAGATTACAGCCTCTTTGTTCACAGGTGAGCCACCCTCTGACCTCTGGCAGAGTAGCTGCTATTGTATAGGAGAGGATGAGCTCAGGTTACCCTGCTTCAGTGACCCAGAAAGCAGGAAAACTGGCATTGTGTTACACAAGTTTAGGTGATGGAATCTACTAGCATAAATCAAACAGTTTTAGACAGACGATCCTCACACTCGATACAGAACACTTGAGAAATCACAGTGCTGGAATGTCATATTTCAATTTCAAAATGTTTTGTAAGGTTATTTGCACATTAAACTCTGCTTTAAACTGTTTCCCTTAAATGTTTAACAAATGCAATCTCTTTCTTTCTTCTTTTATTACTTTTGTCTTTGGATCTTGTCTTGTATGGGTTCACAAGAGGCTGAGGCTGGGTGTAAGTTTCTTCTCCCTGTGTTTGGGCGTGTATTGATTGTTGCATGTGTTTGCTTTGTTGCAGTGGTGCTTTCCTGTTACAATCCTTAAAGTCTGTTAAGAAGATCTGTTAATGCATGTGTTTGTGAATGATGATCACATCTCTTGAGTGTTGTGAAATGGCTAATGTGTGTGTGTGTGTGTGTGTGTGTGTGTGTGTGTGTGTGTGTGTGTGTGTGTGTGTGTGTGTGTGTGTGTGTGTGTGTGTGTGTGTGTGTGTGTGTGTGTGTGTGTGTGTGTGTGTGTGGTGTGTGTGTGTTGGTTACTGGGCTTTTCCCATGAGCAAAACAGAAAAAATGTTTGGGCTTAAAATCTGGCAGGGGAGTTAGATGCCAGACACACAGAAGTTCATTGACAGATGCGGACAGATGCTTGGTGCTGGTGCTGCAGCTGGCAAAAGTCCTCAAAAGTTAAACTCAGAGATTACCCATTCTGGCCGCCCCTCCGCTGCACTTAAAGACCACCTCTTCGTCTGCTGCACTGTCTTCCTCAAAGGTCAGAAGTCGACACTCACTATATATGACTCAGGGGCCCATTGCACAACAGCAGCCTGCACCTGCCTCCTACATCCGCCACAAATAAGGCCAGGCCTAGGCACGGTTCCTGCCTCTCTGTTCCCAGAAAAGCGATGGAATCCACAAGGTTGTAAAGAGTCTGATAAGGAGACTCTCAGGTGCACCAGGGCAAAGTTCCATGTCTCTCACAGTCTCTGCACTGATAGCATTCTGATTTGTTTGTTATGGGAGTAGCATGTTGGCAATGAGTCAGGTCTAGACAAAAGAATGTGTGTTTTTGCTGCTCGGTTGGGTTTGCATTTGCAAGGGAGGACAAATTATTTATCAGGCATAACTACTACCGGCATTCTTACACAACCACCCACACAGACTAAGACACACCAATGCGCTGAACACACTTTCCAAACATGCACTTGGACCGCCAATATTTCTTGGAATTAGTTGTACGTTATTGTCTGTCCACAAAGCCTTGGTTTAGTGAGAAGAAATGTCCACAGTGCAACAAAGTGGCTGACTGTTACCCTAGTATTTGTCAGCTCTATAAGCAACTTTCTTTCTCAGCCTTTTCAAATCCCTTTTTGTGCCACATTTGTGTTTCATTTTTAGTGACACCCTAGATTCCAGACATAGTTAATTTGCCTCTAAATAAACCCAGCCAAGCCATGACAAATAGCCATGGGGACCAATGGTGGGGGGTGAGGAGGGATGTTTGGTTGGGGGTTAGGCTTGCTTGTTCGTCTGTGAGGTTGCTAGGGCAACATGGATCGTGCATTCGGAGTGAGTGCAGTGTTTTCATTGCAGGGACTAGGGATTACAGGAAATATGACTTGACATTCTTGCTAAAACTGACCACTCTTTCCTTCTCTTATTCTGACTTTACGCCAATTTCAATTTCTAAGACATTCTCTCCTGGAGAGCAGCCCCACCCAACTCCCTGCAGCCTGAGTGACATTATCATCACAATCAGACGGGGGACCTCTGACATTTGACCTCTCAGCGCGTGAGAGGAGGGGGCTTGGAGTGTGGGGGGGGGGGAGCCAAGCTGGCGTTCAGGGGGGCTTTAGGAGATGGTAGCATAGTTGTTATAACTGTCTGAATAACTCTTTCAACATTGGTGCGCCAGAGCTGCTTTACTTAACTTCCACACCAGAATGCAGTCTCTCAGTGCTGACCATAGGACAAAGCTACACTCCCTACAGCATTTTCTGTTGTTTTGATACTTAAATACTATTTATACATCAACAAACTAGTACTTTGGAGACATACTACTTTTTCTGCACTGTTTTGGTGTATATGCACATTGTGTCTGTATACCTACTTTCTTCATGTTTAGCCCTGTGGCTCCTACAATTCGCTATTGCCTTTAAAGCTAGAAAAACGCTAAATTATTCGTAGGCTCTAGTTTTACTGAGCAGTCAGAAATAAAGCAGGCCATTTCAGTGGACATCTTTGTAGCTTCTAGCCTGGGGAAAGGGTCTCAAAATTGTTTTAGTCTTTGTTATAGTTTATTAGTGGGGGAGGGCACATCAAAAAAGTAAAGAATGAACAAATACCAGTTTAGTGGTGATGCTCCTGCAAAAAAAGAGAATAGATGAAAACTCATTGTTTATCCTGCCCAGGGGTTCCGCTCGAATGAAAGAAAAGACAGAGCCCAAGGGCGGGCGAAAACCCAGCCGTCACTGCCTTGTCATCAGCATCAAACAGCCTGTTTGAAGAGGGGGCTTGTTCCCAGCCAGGGGCTCTACTGTGGATATAAAGTTACAAGCTCATACTGGACCCTTAGTTAGTCCAAACCATCTCTCCCTTAGGACCTCTGCAGAGAGCTATAGGACGCTCTGTTTGTGTTTTTATCTCAACTTCTTGGTGGAGCAGGTTTAGGTCAGGCTTATACCATGTCTACGTAGCCCGTGTATCAAAAGCAGCTTGTTTGCCAAGCAGCAGGAACAGCTCAGCCCCCCAAATGTTTCTACATAGGATACATTTAGGCCCAGCATTGAGTGTGGGTTACCTGTGTTTTGGCAGCGCTGAGAGGCCCATACAAAATCATTGTAGCTACGGACAAAGAAAAATAGACTTGAAGCAGAACAAATCTCCAAAATAGCCTATCTGTTCCCTCAGAGATATGTGAGACAGATGCACAAAATGTGTCTGAAACGCTTTATGTGTGGACAAGGCGTTAATGTCCCATGCACAATGCTCCGTTGTATCAGAATTTAGTCACTAGAAGGAGGATATGTTGTTTCAATCAAATACCACAGCTGCTGCTTGAATTCGTCTCATGGGTTCTGTGTGTAATCCTTGTTTTTCTCATGTCAGTATTTGTTGGCAAATGTTAAGTTTCCAGAATGCTGTTTCTGGGTGTGTTCCTCTTATATATGAGAACAGAAACAAGAGCTGAGCTTGGAAAAAAAACGTTAACTGTGGAACAATGTTAGCTGACATTAAGAAACTGAGGCTTTTCGGCTGGAAGTAACAATAGAATATTCCTTTTGAAGCCTATAAGACACCTACGGGTTGCCTGCCTCTATCCATAAACAATTCATTGCATGATAAGTACTTATGGGGCAAGCTTTGTTATGACAAATTAATTCCAGGTCCCAGAAACATCTTTTAAGCCAATGTATGAGTCAGGCAGCGGGCCTTGCCAAGGCCTCTTTGGGGCCCAGATTGCCAAACCAAGAACATGAGGGACTTAGGGTATGCTGGAGTTTGAGTCGCAGCTCTGTCTTAAATGCCTTGTGACCTGTTTTGACCTGCAGGCCAAAGATATCCTAATGTGTTGTGTGTGTTTGAATCTGTTGTCTAGATGTCGTCCAGGATACATTGGTCCTCTGTGTCAGCAACTGGATCCCTGTCATCAATCGCCATGTCTGAACGGAGCAGTTTGCAAGGGCCAGGTGGTCAATGGTATCCCACAATCCACCTGTGTGTGCCAAAGAGGGTTCAGAGGTAAATCTATCAGAGTTTGTCTTCATTAGAAAGTTCAGATTTCAGAAGGGTGATTAAAAGTTTCTATTTTTACTAATAACATTCATTTTCCAATCTCCAGGCAAAGACTGCTCCCTCATTGACGCATGTGCCACAAGTCCCTGTGCCAATGGAGCCCGTTGTGCCCATTGGAATAACCACTACAACTGTTCCTGCCCACCTGGCTTCCAGGGAAAGAACTGCCGCAGTGACATTGACGAGTGCCGCAAGCCTGGCATGTGCCTCAATGGTGGCCTCTGCATGAACACCCATGGGTCCTTCCGCTGCCAGTGCCAACCTGGATACAGTGGGCGCACATGTGAGGTGTCCGTCCTTCCCTGTGCCCCTTCTCAGTGCATGAACGGGGGCACCTGTCGACAGACCAGCGACCATTCCTACGAGTGTGCTTGCCTACCAGGTACCAGCAGTATAGAACACACACACACACACACACACACAAAATCATCAACTGTTAGGGTTTTCCCAGGCCCTCTGCACAGTGCTACAGGCATACATATATTCCCAGGCTGATGACGTAGCTTTTAGTGTTGTTGCTGGGATTTACTCCTCTCTCCCAGGTCAGCTTTCTTTCTGCTATTAATAGCTACAGATGTGAGATGGGATGGTGGGAGAGTTGAAGAGGCAGCCCGCCGTCACTCTACTCCACTCTGCTCTTTTCACAACAGAAGGAATTTACTTTATGGGCCTTCTGGTTTCCCACTGGGGAGCTGACAGGAAATGTCTCTTGCCAGAGAGGAAGTCATTGAAACTGTGAGAGATTATAAAATAAGCAAACACTGCAGGGAGTGCAGACCCCTGAAGCAGGCAGGAGTCATGGCTGATGCTGGCATCGTGTGGGAACCATCATGAGAACATGTAAACAATCAGACACCCTCTAAACCTTTTTATTGCCCACATTGCCCTACACCTCCTCTAGTGTGGGAAATATAACTCAAGGTCATGAGTAGGGATGTTTAGTGTTTGGAACAGGAACCACTGAATGTTTAATAAACTGTCCGCTAGTGTGTGTTACTGTGTCTGTGTATAATAACTCTTTTTTTGTTTCTCCATCTGGCTCAGGGTTCGAGGGACACAACTGTGAGAATAATGTGGATGACTGTCCAGGACACAAGTGTATGAATGGAGGAATATGTGTAGATGGAGTCAACACGTACAATTGTCAGTGCGCACCAGAATGGACAGGTACAGCTCAATTTACATCCTATTTGAAATAAACTTTAAATATGTACATTTATATATAAACAGATGTGTGATACAAAATCTCATCTAATCACAATAGGGCAATACTGTGCTGAGGATGTGAACGAGTGTCTCATGCAACCAAACGCCTGCCATAATGGGGGTACTTGCTTCAACACCATTGGTAGTCATACATGTGTCTGCGTGAATGGTTGGACTGGAGATGACTGCAGTGAGAACATTGATGACTGCGCCATAGCTGTTTGTTTCTTTGGGGCCACCTGCCATGACCGAGTAGCATCCTTCTTCTGCGAGTGCCCAGTTGGAAAGACAGGTTAGTGGTTTTATCTGTTGGTCTCTGTGTCATTATTGTTCCTGGCTGCTAAATTGTTGATTTAATTTGTTTTCTTTTTTTTATTTCTCCACAGGTTTGCTGTGCCACCTTGACGATGCATGTGTGAGTAACCCCTGCAACGAGGGGGCAGTGTGCGACACCAACCCCCTCAATGGCCGCGCCATTTGTACCTGTCCCGCCGGCTTTGTAGGAGGTGCATGCAACCAGGATATGGATGAGTGTTCGATTGGTAATTTAGATTTTTTTTCCCTTACAATTGTCAGTACTGTGGTTATATTGTCATCGCTTTATTTTTCCCTCTGGCTGTGTATGGTATGCTGATATTAATACTTGTTCCTGCAGGTGCCAACCCATGTGAGCATTTTGGAAAATGTGTAAACACAGAGGGCTCCTTCCAGTGTCAGTGTGGCCGAGGATATGCCGGTCCACGGTGTGAGATTGACATCAATGAATGCCTCTCCATGCCCTGCCAGAATGATGCCACTTGCCTGGACCGCATTGGAGAGTTCACCTGCATCTGCATGCCAGGTATTAAGGCTTGATTGGTTGTAATTTACTACTGTAAAATAAAACAATACAGAACATCAATTCAGCATGTTGTCTTCCAGCCTAAACCAATAGCAGAGGAGAACAACTTGCTGAAGCATCATGCAGTTCTTCCATACAGACTGCCAGTGTAGACTGTTATGTAATGAATTCCCATTGACACTGGGGGTATGGAGGCACTGCTGCACTCTCTGTGCAGTATACAGCCAGACAGGGTATTAGTTTGGACTAAGTGATGGTTTGGACCCTCAGTGACAAAAACACAGTGAAACTCTCACGCACAGACCTACATGCATCCTGGGGTTTTGGGAACTATACAAATTAGAGCTGGGAGTCGGGTCTATAGGACTGTATGTGAGAGAGGGCGAGCAGTTAGGGGGAGGAGTGTGCTGTGAATACTAATGAGTGGTAGAGTGGTGGGAATAGAGAGGAACAATAGGGCCCCTCTGTGCTCCACTTTGCACCCCTCATACACAGAGAGGGAAAGAGGCCTTTTCCCAGAGCCTATCCCCCTCCCCCTTCATTTCCAGGGACATACCCTTCCTCTTCACCCTCCTCATCATCAGCCAGCCTGGCAAAGCTCATGTGGAGTTGCTGATTATTTCTGATTCCACGCTAGCCTCTCCCACCACTCGGTTCCACACTCTGTTTCACCTCAATGAAGGAACCCTCCAAAGTTTGCTAATGCAGAATGTATAACATGCATCTTGTGAATGGGACATTGACCCAGGGAGGGGTAATGCTCCATGGACAGTAGGTTGTGGTGATTCTAAGTCAGTAGAGTGGGAACACTGGGGATGCTCCAAGAGTCTTTTATTTCATCCTGTGGTTCAGCAGAGACCAATGTCAAAATTAGAAATGATTCCCACAGATCCTTTATCAGCTGCACACAGTACAAGCAATTACATTCACAGCACGCTGGCTTGAACTGACATAACGTTACATAAAGATCTAATCATTTTAAATCTGCTTCCACTTCTCAAAAAATTTCAACTCATTGTGATCTTCTTTTCTCAGGTTACATGGGGACGTACTGTGAGGTTGACGTAGACGACTGTGAGAGCAACCCGTGTGTGAATGATGGTATCTGTCGGGACATGGTCAATGGCTTCACATGCACCTGCCAGCCAGGTAAGACTTATCCACCAAAACGTTTTTCCCATTTACCTTTGTGTATTTCTAGCCCTGTTCACAACTCTAACTCAGTGACAGCAGCAGTCAGAACAGAGAGCTAAAGTTTAAATGTCCCCAGAACCAGAGAAGGGAGGGTCAGCCTGGCTTCTTTTGCCTGCTGGTGTTTAGAAGCACCACTCGTATGAAAAGGCAGACCCACAAGGCTGCCTATCCTCTCCTCTTGCCTGAACAAAGACACTATTGTGACCCCCGCTCCCCTCCTCTGTGGAATGTGGAAGGGACAGCAGTCTCCCTCGTCTTGCCCTGGCGGTGGTGGGGAACAGCAGTCCTGCTAATGAGATTCTTTTCCAGGTCCTCAATTTACATCTGGGACAGACGTCCCCTCTCCACCCCCCCATCTAGCTATTGAGCCGGTGGAGCTGATGCAGGAAGGGGAGCAGGGGGAGTGGGGGTCCCTAAAAGAGAAAACAATCCCACTGTCTCCTCTGAACCCCCCCCTTTTGCAGTCCAAGCACCAACACACAGACCATCCTGACACTGTTAATCAACTGAGCAGTGTGCTACCAATGCACCAATTCACCCCTGTCTGGGCACTGTGCCCACCGATTTCAAGCCTGCTAAGTTTCTCAAGCTTTTCAAGCCTGTAGAATTAACATAACCTTACTCTTGTTTTTATTATTATTATTATTATTACTATTATTATTATTATTATTATTATTATTATTGTTAAAGTTACATTTAACTGTTTAAAAAAAATGTACCTTCACCAGAGTCCAGACATTCCTGTGCAGGCAGAAATGTACAACAACAAAAAGTGAGCTTAGACTGCATATGTGACATTTTGCTGCTCAGATATTTTAATACCACCAGATAGCAATACACATTTATTTTAATATTCATTTGTAGGCATTACATTTGTTAGTCCTCCCTCACAAACATTATCAAGGTCACCTGTTTCCCAATGCATTTGCATGTAGTGGTCATATTAGCATTGGTCCAAGTGCACAAATGACATGTCCTTAACCAGTCGCGATGCTCTCAAACCCAACCTAAGCCAGACGTCACTAACCAAGCAAAAGACCTCTGGCCTTCTAAGAAGGGACAGAACTGCCCTCTGACCTGAGCGTGGACCATTCCACTGGACCCTCTTTCTGACCCTTCACCTCTGTGTTTGCATGTCCCAGGGTTTACTGGCACCATGTGTCAGATCGACATCGATGAGTGCGCCAGCACGCCATGCCAGAATGGGGCAAAATGCTACGACAGACCAAATGGGTTCGAGTGCCGCTGTGCTGAAGGTAAGGGCTTCTGTACCTAATATGAGTTGATGGTTGTTAGACAATATCCAATATGTCTTCCCAGGCAGAAGAGCAGATGATCCTTAAACACTTGTTGGGCTGTTTGGTCTTTGTTAAATGTTCAGTGTTTTGAGGGGGTCCGATTTTTCGATGGTTGTCTGCTGGCCAAGCAGACTGACTTGAGGCCCCTAATCCCCCTCTTTCCCTCGTCGGTCTCAGGATCATGGGGTCACTGAGGACCAGCAGCCTTGGTCATCACCCCGACATCTGTTCATCTGTTAAACCCCTACAAACCACCTTCTGCCACATCTTAACTTTCATTCCTTCACATTCAGTCATATTCATAGATAAAGAGATGCAGTGAAAAAGTTTATCTTCACAAAGGCTGTATGTATGAACTGATTTGGAGTATACATTGATATTTAACATGTTCTTTTGGACCCAAGCCTACAGAGGAGCCTGTTTCATTGTTTCAGTGGCCAGCTGCTTGGTATTCCCTGTGTTTGTGGGCCCCTTCTGTTGAGTGAAGTGGCTCTGTTTGACGTGGGGCAGTCTATTGTTCCCTCCGCCACTGAGAACAAAAGCAGGCCTGGGAGGCCTGTGTAGGGCCCTTCTTTACTGCTTTACCCAACTCAGCACTGCACTACACACACACCACACAAACCAACCCTTGCTTTCCCAACACACAGACACTGTCGACATGGAAACCACAGTAATTAGAAACCCCAAACTGTAGACTCTTTTATAAAGAAAAACTGGGAAACAGACCGCGGAAGTTCAATTAAATAACTAATAAATTCAAATAAAAGGCTTTGCTCCGTCAAATGACATAAATGCCATAACATCAATCTCCATTTGGGCTTTTCAGGTTATGAGGGGACACTCTGTGACAGTAACATCAACAACTGTCAGCCCGACCCATGCCACCATGGTACTTGCATTGATGGTATTGCCAGCTACAGCTGTAACTGTCATGCTGGCTACACAGGCTATCGCTGTGAGAACCAGCTCAATGAGTGCCACAGCAACCCTTGTCAGAATGGGGGCAAGTGTGTGGATCTAGTCAACAAGTACATCTGCCAGTGTCAACATGGGACATCAGGTAAGAGGAGATCACAATAGTCTGACATTGTTAATGCAAACCTTTCAATTATTAATTTAAAAGAAATATAAGCTAGCCAACATTTAGAGAAAATTCAGTGCAACTGTAGGTGTACAGTATGCTCAAACATCTGCAAGCAATAAGGCTGTTGAGGGTGATCAATTATATAGAATAGATGTTTCATAATGTCTTATCATTTTGATTGACCTTTTCTGTACTGAAGTGTATTCCTTTCTTAATGGAACTCTAACTTTTTGTCAAAACAGGCACAAACTGTGAAATAAACTTTGATGATTGCTCCAGTAACCCATGTGACTATGGTATTTGCAAAGATGGCATCAACCGATATGACTGTGTTTGCAAACCTGGCTTCACCGGTAAGGCCCAAACAAAATAAAATACAAATTTGAAATGTGAAAACAATCCTCAGTGGAAATGTTAACAAACACACGTCTGATTGATTTCTAACATCTCTCTTGCCAGGTTCCAAGTGTAATATGGAGATAGATGAGTGCTCATCCAGCCCCTGTAGAAATGGGGGGACATGTGTGGATGAAGAGAATGGATTTCACTGCCAGTGTCCAGAGGGCTTTAAGCCTCCATACTGTTACTCCCAGGTGGACGAGTGTGGCAGTAGCCCATGTGTCCATGGCTCATGCAGGGATGACATTAATGGGTATGAACTGTTCTCTAGCTTGTTGCTAATTCTGCAAGTTTCAACTCAGTTCATTGTATCATGCATAACTTGGACATTTTTGGGATTATTGACTGTAACCCTATATTTTCTAGGTACCGCTGTGACTGTGAGCCTGGATGGGTCGGGAAGAACTGTGATCTAGACAGGAACGACTGTTTGCCGAGTCCCTGCCAGAATGCTGGCACATGCATCGACCAGCTCAATGGCTTCACCTGCAAGTGTCGCCAAGGCTTCAGAGGTAATACATAAGAAGCAAACTGCCACATATGCATTAATTTAAGAATTTACTAAGTATCTGATTTCTCCAATGTTTTCCAGAGTTTTCCTCCTCTTGAAAGACAATTGTCTACCTCCCCCTAGTGGTGTTAAAACATATTGTTAGGCAACATTTTAGGCTGATTCTAATTTATGTAATGTCTTCTCTGCCCGTCAGGTAACCTATGCCAGATGAACATCAACGAATGTGCTTCCAGTCCCTGTCTGAACAAGGGCACTTGTGTGGACGGTGTAGCAAGCTTCACCTGTCTGTGTGAGCTTCCTTACAATGGACCCACTTGTGCTGAGGTCCTCACCCCTTGCTCCCCTAACCCCTGTGCCAATCATGCCCTCTGCACACACACACCAGATTACTTGGGCTATCAATGCAACTGTCAGACAGGTTGGCAAGGTAAGATAACTGCGTACTTGTTTATTTTAAAATAATCTTTCTTGAATCTTACCGAAAGTCTTGATAAATAAACTCCTATTATCTGGAATTAAACCTTATTGTACCCTTTTTTCATTCTTCAGGTCAATTGTGTAATGTGGATGTAAATGAATGCATCTCCAACCCCTGCAAGAATCGTGGGACCTGCACTAACACACTTGGAGGCTTTGTGTGCTCCTGCAGAGCTGGATTTACTGGGCTGACATGTGAAACAGACGTCAACGACTGTACTCCTAGTAAGTGGCCACATAAACAAAGCGTGCTGAATTGCCTGTTGCTGTAAAAAACTAATACCAAGACTATGAATACTGTTCTTGACCAAAGTCTTCCTCTCTTTATTGCATCAGATCCATGCCTAAGTGGAGGTTCCTGCACAGACTCTGTGAACTCCTTCCACTGTAGCTGCTTGGCAGGCTTCACTGGGCCCCGCTGTGCTTTAGAGATCAATGAATGCCAGAGTTCGCCGTGCAAAAATGGAGGCACATGCACAGACTATGTTAACTCCTACACCTGCACCTGCAGGCCGGGCTTTACTGGCAACCACTGCGAAACCAACATCCCTGATTGCACCGAAAGGTGAGTGTATATTTTACATTGCTTTTAAACCTGTTCACATGTGTATAATTACTGAATATGACAATAAAATGTGTACATTTCCACAGCTCTTGTTTCAATGGAGGTTCCTGCACAGATAAGATCAACGGCTATTCCTGTAACTGCCGCTCAGGCTTCACTGGCTCCCACTGCCAATATGAGGTCAATGAGTGTGACTCCCAGCCCTGCCTCAATGCAGGCATCTGTCAAGATGCCCTAGAGTCCTTCCGCTGCTCCTGCCCCAAGGGCTATACTGGCTCACGCTGCCAGGTAAACACTCATTGGTTCTTCTTAAAAATATCTTGTTATGTTCCTTGAGTCTTCATCGCTTCAGGTTTTAAGTAAAGTACATCCTGACAATTTTGTCTTCTGGCTATCCAGACACCTGTCGATTGGTGCAGACGCTCATCTACCTGCCAGAATGGAGGACGCTGTCGCCAAAAGGATGCTTCCTTCACCTGTGAATGTACTAACGGTTGGTCTGGACGTTACTGTGACATCTCCAGGGTCTCTTGTGAGACAGCTGCACGCCAAAGAGGTATGTGGAAAACAAATTACATTTAACGTTTCTGTTGTGTTGTAACAGTGTTTAAAGTCAACATTTCTTCCGATCAGGGCTCCAGACAGATGAGCTGTGCCACCATGGTGGTCACTGTGTCAACACTGGGAATTCCCACTATTGTAAATGCCCCACTGACTACACAGGAAGCTATTGTGAAAGCCAGGTAGACCACTGTGAAGACAAACCCTGCCGCAATGGCGCCACCTGCAGGGGATATGTGGGAGGGTACCAGTGTGACGTAAGTAAAAAAAAAATCTATATTATGTGCGTTTTTGTCAGATTAAGTTAGTATTCACACAGTGCTTCATCACAATTGTTGAAGTAATGTTATTGTCTTCTGTATGCCTTTACAGTGTATGCCAGGATTTACGGGACAGAACTGCGAGATAGAGATCAATGAGTGCCAATCTCATCCTTGCCAGAATGGAGGCACTTGCATTGATCTGGTGGGACATTATATCTGCTCCTGTCCGCCTGGCACACTTGGTATGTTAGCACATATTTAACAGAAACAATATTTCGAGTGGCGCTTTTAAGATATTTTACAACAAATTACTGGAAAATATAATAATATTTAACAATCCTCTTTTTTTAAGGTGTTCTCTGTGAGATAAATGAAGATGACTGTGCTCTACCTCTGAGGCTGCGCAGTGCTCCTCCTAAGTGCCTTAACAATGGCACCTGTGTGGACAGAGTGGGTGGATACCGCTGCAACTGTCCCCCTGGATTTAAAGGAGAAAGATGTGAGGGAGACATAAACGAGTGTCTCTCCAACCCCTGCAGTCCCCCCAACAGTCTTGACTGCATACAATTGCCAAATGACTACCAATGTGTCTGCAAACCTGGATTCACTGGCCGAAAGTGTCAGAACAGTTTCAGTGTGTGTGAGTCTCAACCTTGTCAGAGTGGAGGAGTGTGTTCTGTATCCAGCAGCTCTGCAATGGGATACACCTGCACATGTCAGCTTGTAAGTGTACATTCACATTAAGTATTCAAAAAATGATTTGGAGTTTATACATCACAGCTTTCATTATTTGTGTATTGAAAGCCTACAAACTAATTGCTTACATTTTGGCTATTTTTAGGGTTATGCTGGGCTTAATTGTGAAAGAATCATGTCCTGTCGGGAGCTGCCCTGCTACCATGGTGGTAGCTGTGCACTCACCCAAAGGGGGGTGCGTTGCACCTGCCATCCAGGTTACGGTGGACCCCAGTGCCAGCATCGCAGCAATGAAGGCTGCTCCTCCAAGCCCTGCCAGAATGGAGGGTTGTGCACTGAAGAAACAAGCTTCCCATACTTTCACTGCCAGTGTCCCAGTGGCTGGACAGGAAAACGGTGTGAGCAGGACATCATGCCAAACAAGCCTCAAGTACCCATATGCCCTCTAGCAGACTGTCGTAGCAAAGCCAAAGATGGTGTTTGCGACAAGGAATGTAACACTTTCTTTTGTGACTGGGACGGCGGGGATTGTTCTCTTACATCAAAAAACCCCTGGGCTCAATGTTCACAATGTTGGAGTGTCTTTAACAACAGCCAGTGTGATGAGTCCTGCAACAACGCTGATTGTCTGTATGACAACTTTGACTGCATGAACAAGGAGAAAGTTTGCAAGTAAGTTTACTTTTACTCTTAATTTGATTCCCTCGTTTTTTCTGTACTTATCCGAGAAATCTCAAGCTGATTATTTTCTTTGTGTCGTCTCCAGTCCAGTGTATGAAGCCTACTGTATAGACCACTACGCTAATGGAGAGTGTGACCCCGGCTGTAACTCAGTGGAGTGTGGCTGGGATGGTTTGGACTGTGCAAAGAAGGTTCCAGAAGTCCTTGCTGACGGTGTCTTGATTTTGGTAGTCCTACTTCCCCCCGAGGAGCTTCAACGCACCAGCACAGCTTTTCTGCAGAAATTAAGTGCTATCCTACACACCTCACTGCGATTCCAGCTGGACGGGAATGGAGATGCCAAGATCCACCCATACACTCGCGGGGCACGCCTCAAGCGGGAGCTGCAGCCTAAACAGGAGGTCATCGGGTCAGTCAGACATACAGTAAACATAAAATATTGTGTTTTTCTTATACATTGAACATTACACTAAATACCTGCCTGTCTGCTATTTTTGTAGATCCATAGTGTACTTGGAAATAGACAACCGTCTGTGCGCCGCTCAGAGCTCTGAGGGCTGTTTCCCGTCAGCTGAAAGAGCTGCAGACTACCTGGGAGCTCTGTCAGCTGTAGAAATGCTTCGTTTCCCATACCCAATCAAAGAAGCCGTTGGTGAGTAGGGATACTTAATGGCCACAATTTAAACTTGTAAGACAAAGAAAGTACAGGCGTGCTAACTAGTTTCTCTTGTCATGACAGGTGTTGAAAGGGATCCCCCTCCTGACCCAATACCTCAATGGGCCAAGCTGATGCTGGTTGGGTTAGCTTCCCTTTTCCTTATGGTCATCCTGGTGCTAGGAATGTTGATTGCTCGTAGAAAGAGAGAACACAGTACCCTTTGGTTCCCTGAGGGCTTCTTCTTAAAGAAGGAACCCAGCAGCAACAAAAACCGCAGGGAACCTGTGGGTCAGGATGCTCTTGGAATGAAGTAAGTTATTTGTTTGCAATTATGTGGTATTATAAGGTCTGAATTTCATAAGCAATTTAAGTGGGAATTCTGTAAGGGGTTTACTTTGAAATTGTATTGGTTTTCTTTGTGTCTTACTTTGTTTACCATATTTGTCCTTTAACAGACACATGGCAAAAACTGCGGAAGAATCTCTCCTTGGTGATCACAGTGACCAGTGGATGGACACAGACTGTCCAGAGGCAAAAAGGCTTAAGGTCAGTTACACATTGTCTTAACATTTAAAAATGGCAATTTACTTAGACGCAAGCACACACATGTGTACATACAATTTATCACAGGATGTCAGCTTGTGTTGAAGCTTGAATTAAATATTGAAATTAAATTCTCTCCTTCTGTGAGTTCAGGTTGAGGAGCCAAGTATGCTCTCAGACAGTGAAGATGCAGTGGACTGCAGGCAGTGGACACAGCATCACCTCGCAGCTGCAGATATTCGTGTGCCTCCCACTATGGCCCTCACCCCACCCCAAGGAGAATTTGAAAGTGACTGCATGGATGTTAATGTCCGAGGCCCAGGTTGGTAACTTTAAGATTAATTATCTGTTATTTTGAACTCTTGAACAGATACAATCTAAACCACTGTTTTCATCTCATACCAGATGGTTTTACACCTCTGATGCTGGCATCATTCTGTGGAGGCGGCTTAGAGCCTGAGGTGACAGAGGAGGAGGAGAGTGAGGAGTGTTCTGCCAACATCATCTCTGACCTAATCTACCAGGGAGCTTCCCTAGCTGCCCAAACCGACCGAACTGGGGAGACAGCGCTCCACCTGGCTGCTCGCTACGCCCGTGCTGATGCTGCTAAGAGGCTGCTGGATGCTGGTGCAGATGCTAATGCTCAGGATAACACCGGTCGCTCACCTCTACATGCTGCAGTGGCCGCAGATGCACAGGGGGTCTTCCAGGTAAACAACATGCACTTTTTACTGGCGGTGTTAGAAATGCCTATAACAAATGTAAGCATATGTATTGCGTAAATCATAATAGTTAACCCTCCAAAAAAACGTCATCCTCCTAGATTCTGATCCGAAATCGGGCTACAGATCTTGACTCCCGTATGTACGATGGCTCCACTGCGCTGATCCTGGCAGCACGACTGGCAGTAGAGGGCATGGTAGAAGAACTCATCACTTGTCATGCTGATGTCAATGCAGTAGATGAATTGGGTAAGTTTGTAACTCTTCTCTGAAGTGGGTGTCTTGATGCTGTTGTTTCTGTTTTGTAATAATATTCACTGAAAGCATGGATATGTAATCTCAATGTTTGTTTTATGTTTTAGGTAAATCCGCCTTGCACTGGGCTGCAGCCGTTAACAATGTGGAGGCGACTGTTGCCCTGCTGAAGAACAGTGCAAACAAGGACATGCAGGATCTCAAGGTATGACATCCATGTTTAATGTTAACCACACTTTTGGATCAGCGAGGCTTCAAAATAAAATCTGTTTGTATCTAACAACCTCTTTGTTTTGTTGCCTTGTTTTTCTTTGTAGGAGGAGACCCCACTGTTCCTTGCAGCTCGTGAGGGCAGCTGTGAGGCTGTGAAGGTTCTGCTGGCTCACTTTGCAAACAGAGAGATCACAGACCATATGGACAGGTTGCCACGGGACATTGCTCAGGAGCGTATGCACCACGATATTGTGCAGCTTCTTGATGAGTACAACACAGTAAGAAGCCCCCAGGGCCATGGAGGGATTGGACACCACCTCTCTGGGGTACACTCTCTGTCTCCTCTCATGTGCCCTCCGGGCGCCTACATGCCTAGTCTGAAGAACACCCCACAGGGCAAGAAGAACCGCAGGCCTTGTGCTAAGGGTTCTAGCCTGGGAGGCCAACATGCTGCCAGCCTGAAGGAGTCAGTCAAGGCCCGTAATAAAAAGCTGACCTTGGACATGCAGAGTGCCTTACTGGAGAGCTCTGTTACCCTTTCCCCGGTCGATTCACTGGACTCACCCCACGGGGGGGCTAGCAATGCTGGCTACATGACCAACCCCACTTCCCCTGTGGCAATGCAGTCACCAGGGCTCTACCACACATCTATGTCTGTCCCAAACACCCCCATGATACATAGTAGCATGTTGGATGGTAGTGGCCCCTTTGCAGTGTCTCTAGCCCAACTCAATGAGCTAGGATCTGGAGGAATGTCCTTGCAGGGACGTGTCTCCATGGCTTCAGATGTAAACCATGGCTATGTGATGAGTTCAGGCCAGATGGGGCTCAACATGGGCTTGGTCAGTCCTGTGAGTGTGCCCTTTGACTGGCACAGCCGGATGTCTTCCTCTCAGTGTGGTCAGCAGGTTTTGAATCTTGTGCAGAGTGGCCAGGCAGGCATGCACCCCCAGAGCCCAGCCATGCAGCAGCAGACCATGCTGATGCACCAGCAGCTCTACCGTAACGCCATGCTGCAGCCCACACCTGTTACTTCAACACCCACCATCAGCCCAGTCAAGCTGCCCTCCATTGCTGAGCAGCAGCAGCAGCAGCAACAGCAGCAGCAGCAGCTTCTCAACCACACCATCGCCAACCAGCAGAACATGGCCCGCATTGGCACCTCTTCCCCACCGACTCCTCAGACCTCCCAGCCGCCACCATCCTTCTTCCAGCAGCAGCAGATGCCCCAGCAACCCTCTCAGCCCCAGCTTCCAGCTCAGCCCCCCCAGGCAGCCCCCCCAGCAGCCCAGCCCTCTCAGGCTCTGCCCTCCCAGCATAGTGGCAGCACTGCAGGAACGGAGGATTACCCTACACCTCCCTCTCAGCACAGCTACTCATCTGCACTAGATGCCACGCCCAAGCATTACCTCCATTTGCCCAGTGAGCACCCCTACCTGACCCCCTCCCCAGAGTCTCCAGAGCCCTGGTCCAGCCCCTCTCCTCACTGCGTCTCTGATTGGTCAGATTCTACACCAAGCCCAGCAGTAGCTGGCCCTGCCCAGACCCAAATTTCTCAAATCCCAGAGGCAAATGGCAAGATGCAGGTGTTTGCGTAAAGATCTCATGGCCCCTGCTTGAAAAGGGACCTGAGGTAAAATAATGTGTGGACTGGCTCTCGGGCCTGTCTGTTTATATGTGTCGGCCTGTTTCCAAGATTTTCATTGGATTTGGATTGACTATGCTTATCACAAGGAGCGTCTGCTAGTGATTTTTGCAGAGAAAAAAGTAAAGGGAAATGTGTGTTGTCTGAAAAAACAGCAGACAATTTAATGAAGTAATTCTGTCACAGATGGACTTGTTTTTTATTATAAAAAAGTATATGAAGAAAACCAAGTCTTTCATTTCAAAGGCTTAGGTGTGCTCTCCTGGAAACTAACAAACGTTTAAAAAGTAGATATGAGAAAAAAGTAAAATGTTGAAGGGAATTCATTTATTTTTATTTATTGTTTTTATCTCTGAATTACTTTTTTCTAAAAGTGTATTTCTGTTCTAGCTTTTCAAATAATGTACCCTCCCCCCCCTATTTTATACTGAATGCCTACATTTCTATTTAGCCAACGTGGCAAGTGATGGTAAAGGAATATAATTCATGTTTCAGACAAGTTAACAGACAGAAAGAGGAACTTTCACCTCTAGTGACTGATATTTATTTAGGCCAACGACACCTGGTAAAGATGAGAAACTGGTTCTTGCAGATATATATTAAAAGTTTCTCAGCAGTAGTGATATATTCTGATTTGATTTAATTGTGGATATTGATTTCTTTCCATGAGTATTATGAATAAGAATGTAGATGAGTGTCTTTGAAGCACTTCAAGTGACCAGCCTCAAAGGGCGAGTGTGGGTCAAATACAACATATAACTGCAATGGATATTTATAATATATGGGTGGCATTTAATACATGGTAATTGTTGCTATGAACTTTCAAAAGTAATTGTAAGAGTACAGGTGTAGGTGTAATCTGTTGTTTCCCACTGCTTCTATGGGACTCTTACCTCCAATGTTACTGTCACCTGTATTGCTTTGCCTTTAAAATCAGCCTCTCACTGCCCTTTAGTTTGTGTTCTTTTTTTTGTTTGTTACGGTCGATTTATACTCTGTTTGTTTGTGAAAACCATGGATACCTTTTCTCAATATCACTTCGGATGTACTAAGCTATGCTTATCAGCTGCTATTTTATATCACTCTTCCCTGCAAGCATTCCTCCATTCTGCCTGTCTTGTTAAGTGTGTACGATGTGCCTTTCAGCAGCATCATCCAACACAGTAGAAACAGACGACTGACAGGCAGAAGTCCACCTAGTGTCCTTTAGTGGACTAAATGGAAACATTCCTTGATTATCTGCAGCAGTGTAGGTCTTGTTGAAACTCTTGCCTGGTCTCTGGTAGTGTCCGTGGTGGAGTAGTGGTCAGTGTGAGGGTGTAACTGCTGGGCTGCGACTGCTGACGCCCTGTCACTCCTCAGGGAGGTGTTTTATGGCATGCAATGGAACGGTTCCCTTGCATCTACAGTAGCTCCCAGTCCAGGGGCAGTGGAGATGCATCTTAAGATGATTGTTAGAAGAGACTGAAGGAAAGAACACTACTATGTAGTGCTGTCCCCTTAAACCTTTTATACAAATCTGAGATGACACTCCCAGTCATCCAGCTGACACCTTGTATTATGTCTGACCGACGCTTTACCCCCACATGACCTGAGATTTATGGATAAAGGTAATCCTCTCCCTAACGTAGTATGGACATTTCAACATAAAGTCAATTGATAATTGTAGCATTTTGAAAAGTAACCATTGCATTTTCATCTTAGGATGTCATAAACAGAAATTAGCAGGCCATCATTCCTAGCTACTACCGTTGATGTGGCCTAACACTGCCCCTAGTTGTGTCATAGAGTTTATCTTTCATTCATTGTTTTATCCTGTTCACCATAGCCTCAGTTACTGTTTTATCAGACCTGGGAAACATGTTGTTGTCCCTATGAACAGTTCACATTTTACTAACAAGAAACTGTTTTGTTTGTTTGTTTTTTATATATAACTGGTCTTTCAATTTCTCTACCAGGTCGCACTAAGTGTTTTGTACATTTCAACCTCCCAACTTCTGTTTGTAAATATGTTTTTTTCTGGGTAGTTCTTATGTTTCTGAAAGGATTGTTATGTACTAAAAAGGACAAAAATAAAATGTACTTCATTTAGCATTATTTGAAACTGAGGCTGTGACTGATATTTTATTGTCTTGTGTTATTAGTCATAGATATTTTATTATCATTATTAATTTCTATACTTGTTTAAAAAGGTAGTTTGAAATACTAAAAGCTAAAAGCTTTCCACGGTGTTCTTTCTACAGTCAAAAGTTGTAAAGTTACTTACAATAAAACTATAGGGAACTACATTTTTTGTGTTCTGGTTTTCAGTGATCAGTTGATCATTAATTCATGGTCGTCATTATAATAGTTATGTAAATAAAACTCAAAATGCAGTTAGATGATTAATTATTTAATATTTTTATAGTCTGAAATGTAACCTTCTCTGTCCAACACAAAAGCCGCACAATAAATGCTGTATTTGGGACTGATGTTAATACACAATGTTTGAAATCCAATTTGAGGCATTTGAGTGCATTATATTCACAAAACATGTTATAATTAATATTTCCGTGATTTGAAACTCCATCGAAAGCTACTGTCTAATATATTGCCACAAAGATGAATGTACACCTATCTGATCTCCAGACAATCGATTACGCCAAATCGTATTTTTTCGAATAATTTGTACACCAAGATTTGTATTCATTTTTTCATAATGATATGATTTTCTCAAGTTTACCTGTAAAAGCCAATAGAAACATTTAAAACAAAACAAATTACATAAAAACAATAAAGGAGGTAAATTAGTTATTGTACATATTTATCATATAAACTTCCTATTAATACATATCATTATCCTACAGTTAAAAGTTATATTTAAAAATCTGTGACAACTGTCTCCTTAGGAATAACTTTTATAACCAACCTGGCCATCAAATCTTTATTTCTTCCCTCCTATTCTCTTCAGTAAGTGCAGCATCGCTAGAGTAGCATTGAACACTTTGTCATGTTTAAAGGTCATCTTATAGAAGGAATCCAGAGGCAGACGTCCAGTGGGATCAGCGTGCTTCAGTGCAGTCATGGGCATGTACAGGCGGTTTGTCTGGTGGCGCAGAGGGGGTTCCTTGTCTGTGATCACTTTAACGGTTTGCTAAAGAAAAGAGACACATATTTTAACACTGGAAGGTACTTCCTCATTATGCATTTGGACTGGCAAAACCACTAATTCTTAATGACTTCTAATCTGAAATAGAAAAATAAAAGTCATCACTTGCCTCAGCTACTTCCTCTGGTGTCTGGCCTAATGAGGCAAAAATCTTTTTAGAGTACGGCAGGTAAATTTCACGAAAGATTTTGGCGGTCTCCTTATCCGTCCCTGAAAGATCCATACTCTCAGCGTCTTCATACACCTTTCTTTCAAACTCTGTAACAACAGGGCCAGGTTCCACTAGAGTCGTCCTTGTGACAGAGATGCAAATAAAAAAGTTACATTACAGTCAATGAGTCATATTGTGATGTTACTTAAGTTTTAGTTGTGGGGTGGCTGCATTATGTTGTTAAAGCTGATACAGTTTTCAAGACTTGTAATGCAATCACTTGATGTTAAACTTCAACGCTTGCACTGCCAGACTTTCGCAAAATCCTTCCACAGCAAATTTGGAGGCTGAATAAACGTCATTGAAAAGAAGTCCTGTGTAGAAACATAAGGACACAAGTTAACAAGCTTCTAATTCTTTTAGCTTCTGTGCAATTTCAGGGACACAAACAGACGCACCCTGTGTTCCCATGACGCTGCTCATCACGACAATATGGCCGCTCTGCCTCCGCTTCATGTCAGGTAAGACCTCTTTCACCAGACGTGCCAGGCCAAAGAAGTTTGTGTCAAAGAGCTCCTTCATGGCATCAATGCTTTGGCACTCCAGAGGTCCAATCATACCAAGACCAGCATTGTTCACTATAACAGCAGAGTATTTAACGTCATACTTTGGAGAGATTAAAAAACGTGTCTATGAGAATGTGAATTAAAGGAGACAGACCAAGAACATCCACCCGTCTGTCCGGCAGGCTGTTGACACACTCTCTGATGGAGGATTCAGAACAGGCATCTAACTGTTTGATTTCCAAGGTTTTGTTTAAGGAGTCACCTGCCGCTTTCTCCAAGGGCCCTCGTTTCCCAAGATCCCTCATTGTGGCAACCACTGCCTCAGATAAAAAATGAAAACACTTTCTGTAAGTAGCTATAGTTCATTCTATCGTCTACTTTTTTTCTTGTTAATGAGAGTGAAAGGCTGACCTTTAAACCGTCTGAGCTCATCTTTGGCCAGCCGTGCAGCCACAGCCAAGCCAATGCCTGAGGAGCAGCCAGTCACCAGCACCCTCCTGGTTCCCATGGCTCTATGACCTCTGAAAGAGAATCCCATCACCATCACCATCATCATCATCATCGTGTACAATCTGGACAATAACATTTTATTTTGTGATTACAATTCAAACATGCCAAGTCAAGTCATTTACTTAATTATTATCATTTTTTTTATCCGATACAAATACACATAGCATCGTAGGCTTAAATTGCACTAAAAGCAGCAGCTTTATTTTACTATGATATAATGACAATAATGTACGTGGAACAATTAGTGTCTCGTTTTTTGTTTATCATCTTTATTTTCAATGTATGATCAGTGAAAACTGGTCCCAAAATAGGTGGTCTTTGTTTTTTTTCCTCTGTGATGTGTTATCAAATCTATATGTTTTAAATTGATGTTTTTGATTTGGCCATTTACCTCACATAAAAAGGAAAACTGAACCACCACAAAGTGCAGTTTTCTAGTACATCTTGTCAAATATATGTAGCTATTTCGGCCCTGAGAGGGAATCACTTGATGTGAAATGCTAACCTTCCACTGTATGGTACCACTAGGGCTACTTTGGTATGTGTTCAGAGATTATATTAACTCTAATCTGATTTACGTATACTGGAATTTTTAGCCGCTACAACGGCAAGCTTAGTGATTCATCCACTGTGGCCTTTCATTCACGCTTGAACCCTTTAACAGCGAAAATCAATGAGTGTGAAGAGTCATGAGATTCACAACACGATAACTAAATATAAAACCTAATAAGTGATGAATGTAATGAATGTTGGAATTTCTCATCTTTAGGTTGTATAAATGTTAAAGTTTATGGGTAGGAAGTTCCAGGTCTATAAGCATTCACGCTGAATTTGTTAGTTTAAGTCTAATAAAATACATTCTAGCTAAGGAACCAAAACCTTTGCATAGCTAATGTGAAACAATATTTAGTGCTATGTCTTTTTATGTGTCCAGTAATGCCAATTGTATAGTAATTCATTAAAAAATGTTCTATTATAGTATAGGCGTATGCCATTACAATTTCATAGTAAGTGGGTCAAAATAGTATAACATATTATTTGTAAAAGGCGTAATAGTCTTAAGCATGTCATAAAATCTCATTCAAAAGTCATTAAGGGTTTTATTTTTTATTTTAAAGTCGTAAGAATGCCAAAGTATGGAATTACATATATTTCACTTAAATGTCATATAATAATTAATAATTATATTTCAAAAATCATAGTAAGTCATAAAAGATAAAAGGTAAAAGTATAGGATCTCTTTAAAAAAAAAAAGTCAGATTATAGTATGTCATAAAGAGAAGTTGTGATATAAAATGGCATAAAAAAAGCCAAAAAAGCCATGATAGTAAATTCTCACCAACAGTAGATTTAAAGTAACAACACAGATGATACAATATACAATAAGGTTGTGATGGGAATATAATGTACTTCAGACAATGTCTACAAAAAGAGTTAAATTCATCAAAGTTCAGAGGCCTGTGGTTCTGCTTTGGTGTTGAAGTCTACCAACCTGTAGAGCGAGCAGCGTCCTCCACAGCAGCGGAAATGGGAAATAAAGACTGTAGGCTACAAAACTAGCTGGTCGATAAATAGTGTTGATGCAGAATTAAGGGAGGAGGAACCCGAGCAAGTCACAGCGGGACAGGAGGCTACATAAACCCAGCGATTAGGCTACTGAAATGGGTCACTCGGCTCAGTATGTGGGAGTTGTAGTTCTTTGAAATTGATTATTTAACCGTTGTAGTTCTCAAAATAGCTAATAACAGAAAGCATTGTTATTATTTATTTATTTTTAATATAAGAAAGAGTAAGTTCACAAATGACTTAATCAAAAAATGTCAATCTTAATTTCATTCATCCATTTGTTACATGACACTGTGTCATTTCGGTTTACTGCGGTTTGATGACAAAGTTTATTAGTAATACAGTACACCGTTAGCATTGGTAACTAAACTGTGTCTATCGCTTTGAACGCATAAAATAAGGTCTGTAGGACTACATTACGGTTTTGAATTGCGTTTTTATTTTATTTTTGAAAGTATTTGCCGGAAGTCTTTTCTGTAGTATCCTAACAAACTTTATTTGCAGTTCTCCATTGTGTCCCCAGGGTAACAGTAAGCCACGAATAAATAGTACACTTTCAACCACACGTAAAGTTAAGCAGACGCCAACATTTACAATAACATTTCTGTTTCTAATAATCAGTCTACCTCAAAACAAATGATCCATTCACAAATGTGTTATGTAAGGGAATCGGATAATGAGTGCAGTGCATTATGCATAACATGGTGAAGGGATTGTTTGTTTTAGTGTTGCAGCTCTTCAATGTGACCACTGGAGGGCACTAAACACACAGGTTACCTGTTATGTCCACAACACCAGATGGATATTTTCGGTAACAACTATCAAAATAAAACAATCAAAAACTGTCGTCGCTGTGAAACAATCACATTACATTTGATTTGTGTTTTCTAGCTAGCTGTACAAGAACCAGGTGAGGTTTGTTATAGTAACTTTAATAACTAACAGTCTAACACCGCTACTGTAAATTCATTTGGCAGGCTACCATTCACACAGGTTTGCTTTACATCTAGCGTGTGTTAAACTGAGAATGCGTGAGAGCTGGTCTGAGGGCGGGCTTACCATGTCCTCCTATATGCTTTCTCATGAGAGCAAATCCTTTCATTCGGTTCTACTCAAGTTACCCCATTCAGTGTTTATGTAGAAGGTTATAATTGTCTCCCTTAAGGAGCTTTAAAATGATTATGCAGCATGTGGACAGGGAAACGTACAGAAAGTGCAACGCTGAAAAGACATAGGCCTACACAAATATTCAATAACTTCCCTTCAAGGTTCTACAAGAAACACATCAAAGGTCTCCTAATGTTAATACTTCTACATTTATGTTGATGGTATAAAGAAAAAATATTTAAAGGAAATAACATCCAATAATATAAATGTCCTGACTTCCAGTGTAGTAGAACAATGCTGTATTCATTAGGAGTCTCTTGGTCACATGACCTGAAAGCTATTATCAAAAAAAGCAAGACTTTTTATTTAGAAAAATGCTGAATTTTAAATCAAATGTTTATTTAAATTGGAAAAATCACTCAAATCCAATTAAAATAGTTATGGCCTAATCGTCCAGCGCCGTACCTGCAAAGGCTGACAAAACACTAAAATACAATTCGTCCAGTGATGTTTCACTTTGTAACATGAAATGGAAGCTATTGAAAATTATACTTTTCAATGAAAGAAGTTATGATAAAAAAATCAGATCAAGTAAAAAAAACATTAAAAATCCAATTCAAAGAGGTTTGTTTTATGGATTTTAGTATTTCCATAACATATTTTATGAAAAATAATCCGTGTATCTACCGTCCAATTGTTTTTCTTTATTAAACACGTAAACGGAAGAGCGTCTGAGAGGCCTTTTTGCTTTTTGCTTTTTACCTTATGGTCTAATGGTCATTGGAGCGAGGGGCGGGGCGAAACTCACGGAAGTGATTTCAAAACAAAAGCACTCGTTTGCTAAAATCACAAATCAACTGCTCTTCATTATTCCTGCTATATTTGACGAGTGATACAAATATGTTTTACCACAAGTTCTTAAGGAAACTGACACTGTTGGACTCGGTTCTAGTTTGACTTCTACCAGAAATAAAATACTTTTGCTGTGTAGCTACTTTGTGAGTAATCCTCTGTCAGAGTCCCCTCCTTAGTATATAATGCATGTTTTTCTGCTATCTTTGATGAGTGATACAAATATAATTTTACCATTAGTTCTTAATGAAATTGATACTGTTTGACTTTGTATTTGTTAACCTACTACTTACAATACGTTGAAGTACTTTTACTGTGTATTTTTTTTTTAAAACCTCTGTCAAANTATATAATGCATGTTTTCTGCTATCTTTGATGAGTGATACAAATATAATTTTACCATTAGTTCTTAATGAAATTGATACTGTTTGACTTTGTATTAGCCTACTTACAATACATTGAATTACTTTTACTGTGTATTGTTTGAGGAATACTCTGTCAAAGTCCTACTGAGAACAAAATCAACTAACTCTACAAACAAACTCTATTAAAGTTGATGTTTTACAATTGGCTGTGTCTAACATGTCTAAAATGAGCCAAATCCCCAGGAACATGTTAAACCAGACGGTAACTAAGACAGTAACACTCCATCCTGAACTCACTGTGGGGCCTGTCTTCATGGACCTGTAGCATAACACCCTGACACATACACAATACTAAGTATGTTCATTAAGAATGCACATACTGTCCCTCCTCTGTCTTTCAATGTAGTCAAACTTGTTGAAGAAAAACAATAAGTTAAACATTACAGAAATAAAAGCTTAATTACTCACCCTCTTAATTGTAAGTACAACTTGAAACATTTCTCCCGCTTGCTGCTGGGTGCAGGTGAAAGTAGGGCGACATTTCTGTTCACATCGCTGACATTTGTCACAGGCAAATCTTGTAGGTATCGCAACAAATATGATGTTGTCACACAGCGATAAGCTGGAAACTGGATTTACCAAATAACTACACACTCTTATGTACATTATACACGTTATTCAAAACCGACAGCCTGTGTGTTGTTTGCTAAACACTGCCATTGAAATACCACATTCAATTATCAAGCCCCTGCACCCAGAATGCACATTTTAAAAGCCATGTAACCAATTAGATCACTTAGAAACCTGAGCTTGAACACTTTGTTGTGCACAACAATGGAGGCCACTTTTGGAGAAAGAGTTAGAGGAAGAGGTAAATGCAATATACTGTATGTTGTCTTCAGTACCATACAGTAACTATGTTCTCATCCTCACTCTCAGTAAAGTCATTTTGTCTGATACTGTTATGGGTATTGAGAATAAACCTATTTGTGTGTTTCCACATTGCATGTGTTCATTTTCATAGTCCATATTTACAGCGTGCTACAAATGAAAATGCCTAAAACTTTGACTTGAATGTCTTGTTTATTAATCAACTAATGGACAGTGATTCAATTCAGTTCATGTAAGCCTCCCACACACATTCCTCTTTTGAGCGTCTAGTGATTATGGCCTGCATGTCTTTCTGTTGTAACTCAGCTGTCAGCTTCTTAGCAGTTTAGAAAACATCAAATTCATAATGTAGACTAGTTGGACAAAATAATGCTTAACAACTGTTCCATTACAGTGTGAACTGTTTTAGGGGTCGACTATATGATATATCGTTCATAAATGTATCCTCGTCAGACTTCTGGGTGGTTCCAGGCATATGAACATTTACAGTCATGATTCTCGTGTCTTTTATTTTGGGAAATATGTTCTTGTATTGATACTTTCTTTTGGTCCGACCGGACCTGCATGTCTCATTCGTTCAGTTGTACAAAAACGGAAACTTGAATGAAGTTGTTAAATAAAAAAACAAAACTCGGCCACCGTTTTATTTTAATAGGGTTACATATCACATAGTTGAGCCCCAGAAAGGATGGAATGTTATTATGGGGCTTTAAAATATAATAAACCGTTGTCTAAAAGGACAACCTTGTAGGGTATGATTTCACAACTATACAGCTGATTATACTGCAGCTCAACTGGGCGTGACCGACCGTCTCTTCATAGTTTTTTTTTTCAAAGTCAGCTGCTCTTCATTACTTCCTGCTATACTTGACGAGTGATACAAATAGTTGTGTCTTTACTACAAGTTCTTAAGGAAACATCCTGACATCTGTTCCGCACTCCGGCTTCTAGTTTGACTTCCTATACACACCAAGAAACTAAAATGAAGTAAGTTTGCTGTGTTGCTCCTTCTGTGAGTAATCCCTCTGCTCAGAGTTACCCTTCCATGTATAGGCTACTCAGAGGATCGGCAACCCCTCGAGCCCAGCCGTACCAACTGCGTGGCACGCGGTCACCAAACATATAGCGCCAGTGGCACACTAAGAATATAGTCGCCGAATAAGTGTCAAAAATATTTAAATTGTAGTTTTTCGGATCCTGAAATCGAGACCCGCGCCAGACGCGCGTCTCCCACTGTTACCTGCAGAAGGAAGCCATGCATATCCCAACGCAGCCACCTACTCTCTTTAACTTCCAGGTGACTTTTCTGCCGCTTTCATTCTCCGTGGTGCAGTCAGTGGACACCAGAGCCTGTTATAGATACTTGGCTAACTACTCAAGGGAAAAAACTTGAAGTGGTAATCCTGTTACAAATACCTTGGCTTGATGACTGTCCTCTCTTTAATGCATGTCAATAACCTGCTATAAAAAACTGATGGGCACGCGCTCCATGGTTTCCTTTTACAGAACAAGCTCCGTTTCCTCACTTGAGGCAGGAAAAGGCTCTGGACCTTTTTACCTGTGCTGGACTATGGTGAACCCCTGTTTTATATGAATGTTCACCCGCCCAATACCCTTGTCAACGTTAGTGCCGCCTATTCACAGTGCACCTGAGATTTGTGACAAACTTCGTAAAGCAATTACCCATCATTGTATCCTGTACTGCAAGGGCAGGCTTGGCTTCACGTAACTGTAGCGATCGACGGCCTCAATCACTGGTAATGTCTTTTTTACTTTACAAAGCAATGTAGGGGGCGATAAAGCTTCCATCCTACGCATCCTCTGCGGCCCTTGACCTCAAACGGGCGTAATTGTATACACTGGTCCTAACGGACCGCCTTAGAAGCCATTTAACTACTGTCTTGGTGGAGTTATCTCTGAACCGCTGGTGTGGGCGGGGAGAAACCGAAACCAGTCACCCTGGCAAAGGGCTTTCCAACCAAGAAGGCCCGCCCGTTGCTGGTGGGCCGGGCTCTACCAAGTGTGGCCCCCGAAGGAAAGCGTCTGTCCTCAGAGTGGCTGGTCCTCTCTCTGTCTCCACGCTGGCTGGGGAAATTCGAGCGAGACCATTACGTCTTTGTTCTTTAACTACAAGAGAATATTGGTGAACAGTCATTGGTTTTAACTCTACCTCGGTCATACAACGCAAGTCTCTGCCAACAGCTTAACAAAGACAAAGCTTAACTGGTCAAAAATGTTTTAAATTCTGGTTAAATTTTAGGTTTGAGATGGTCAGTTGCCTCAAGACCTCACAAAAACGTACCATGTATAAAAAATAGAGGTGGTAGTTCAGACAAAGTTCCGTCCAGGATGTGGGATGAGATTTTAATTAAAAAACACGAGTTCAATTCCTCCCATTGTCTTCAAAGCCAAACAACCTGACTTTGTGTTTTCTCTGGTCTTCCTTCTTCAGTGGACATCGAAGCTGACCTGGATGGCAGCCAGCTGGAGGACTCTGGCCCAACAGGTGTGGTATTTATGCTGGGTCCTGCTTGAGCTGTTGCAGGTTGCGGTGCCGGGTAGGAGATCAGCAATCACTGCACAGGGTTGGGGATCACCTCTGTATTCTCTAATTCCACCTCAACCCGCTGAGAGGTAAGTGAATGGGGGTGTGACCAAGCCGCTCTCGCTCCGCGTCTTTCCCAGGGATCGTCTGGTTTCGTCAGTACCTGCGCTGCTGTCCGTGTGGATCCGGGTGGCAGGCAGTTCACGTAACCGCGTTGGTGCGAGGTGCGTCCTCTTCCGCCACCTGGCACCGCTCCCTCCTCCCCTGCGCTGGCAACCTGGGTCGCAACACGGCGCGGAACGGTTCTGCGGAGCATCGCGACCGGCGGGACGCCTTCCATCAACAGCCTCCTCAGGTAAAGCACTCCGCGCGGCGACAGAAATAGAAACCCATTTTTTCCGTTCAACCTTTCCATGAAATAATTGACCCTTTGAAGTGCTTCCCGTACAGCTACATAGTTTCAGCATGCCTCAACCTTCGCTGATATTAGTATTTCTATATTTATTCATTTTACGTATTTCAACGCCTGGTTGGCTCATCGTGTTCGTCTGCATGGCTGTACCCATCAGTAAGCTATTTCAAATGTTGTATTGTTTTTACTAAACTACACATTTTCCCATAAAGGTTTTTTTATATGGCCATGTTTTTTATCATTTCTCATTTCCTCCCACCAGCTCTGCACCATCATCATCACACTGAGTGGAGCGCACGCAAGCTACAGGCGAAGAAAGGATGAAACCAGCTGGGAACACAAAACTAAAGACCATAAAAGCTGTGGACCTCCTTGTTGAACTTCGCAGGAACAAACGGTAAACAAGAAAAACAATTTTCATAGTCAGGTTGAAATGTCAAATGCATTCCAGAAAACTGTCAGCTGTTTTTGTTCTTTTATTGTGAATCTGTTCTCCACAGGTGAAATACCTTACAATGGCAGAGAACTAACTGAGGCTCAGCCCCAGCCGCGCCCGGCTTTTGCAGGACGCCATCCTTGCAATATTTCAGGGGCAAGTGGGGGAGGTGTTCCCATCTGAAAGACATTTAGGCCTGGCTTAGTCATCGCGT
>NW_011352782.1:491667-501119 GCF_000735185.1 Notothenia coriiceps
GTACTTCTACTTTTACTCAAGTACAAGATCTGAGTACTTCTACTTTTACTCAAGTACAAGACCTGAGTACTTCGACAACTTCTGATTAATGGTTGATTTCCAAATGTTCTGTTGGTGCGTGGATGATAAAGTAATAGTGTTTGATTGTATTGCCTTACGTATGACACATTCCTCTTTTGAGCGTCTAGTGATTATGGCCTGCATGTCTTTCTGTTGTAACTCAGCTGTCAGCTTCTTAGCAGTTTAAACAAACATCAAATTCATAATGTAGACTAGTTGGACAAAATCATGCTCAACTGTTCCATTACTGTGTGAACTATTTTAGGGGTCGACTGATATATTGTTCTCCCACTTGCTGTTGGGTGCAGGTGAAAGTAGGATGACATTTCTGTTCACATCGCTGACATTTGTCACAGGTAAATCTTGCAGGTATGCAACAAAAATGACGTTGTCACACACCAACAAGCTGGACTGCATACTTGTATTAATCTCTAAACGCATATCTGAATGTGAATGCAGAAATACACTTATCCTCGTCAGACTTCTGGGTTCCAGGGTTGAACTTTTACAGCATTGCCATTATATCCTCGTGTCTTTTATTTTGAAATATGTTCTTTGACTTCCGGTTCAAGAAGTTGTTATCAAAAACCAAAACCAGACCGTTTTTTTATTAGGTCTTCTTGTTATCCATTTTTTATTCAGACAACAAAAATGGGGAAACGGCTTTGGTTTCCCGTTTTTTCGTTTTTGATTTAAAACGAAAAAAGGCTGGTATTTTCGTTTTTTTTATTCAAACGAAAAATCAAACTAATAAAACGTACAGACTTTTTTTTATTAGGTTTTCTCGTTATCCGTCTTTTGATTAAGACAACAACAACAACAAGGGGAAAACGGCTTTGGTTTTCCGTTTTTTCGTTTTAGATAAAAAACGAAAAAAGGCTGGTATTTTCGTTTTTTGGCTTTCCGTTTAAACAAAAAATCAAACTGACAAAACGTACACGGACCGTTCGAGAGGCCTTTTTGCTTTTTACCTTACTAAGTGGTCTAAGTAAGGTAAAAACCAAAAAGGAAAAAGGCCTCTCAGACGCTCTTCCGTTTACGTGTTTAATAAAGAAAAACAATTGGACGGTAGATACACGGATTATACACTGACCGTTTTGCTTTAGTATTTATTTCTTTTAAACATCTTCTTTTTAGTTTCGAAATAAAGATGTATAAACAGCACACTTCTACTGTATGTCGTGCACCAAAACTCTCTTATCTTTTAAACGTATGGGCGAGATTCAACCTTTTGTCTCGTGGTAGAATGCATTTGTTGTGAAACTCCAGGGATTTCGTTTTCTGCAGGTACAAAAATCTATCACAGGATCACAAAAGATGCAATGTTCGGACTTCTTATGTTACTTGAATCTTCTGTCCAACCCAGTTGTTTGTTTCTGTTTGTGTGTGTCCAGGGTTGTTATTTAAGACATTTTGTACAATATGGTGGTAAATAATACGGCATGGGAACAAGGCGTTTCCTTCATTTCATTCATTGAGAGATGAAACTTGAACCACCAACTAGTAAAAAGACAGTGATTGAAAAACAGGTTTGCATTGGACCAAAGGTGTACTTAGTAAGTGTATGTGCTAGTGTATTGTGATGACCAGTGGGGACATGGGACCACACTTCAACAACGACCAACAAATTTAATCTAGAAAATGGTCAATAAATAGTTCAGAATGTTTATTTTTGCATTTTACCTTCGATATTCTGTTTGAAGTTTACTGTTGAGGTTTTCACAAAGACAGACAATGACTTTAAGCATACAATTGTCTATTATATACTTTCCAGAGTAAGAGATCAAATTTCAGTCAAAAGTGTAGAACCTATATGAAGCCAGCCAGACTAAGATAACTTGTCTCACCTACGCTCCATACAGTCCTGTTGCACACATTGACCCACATGCACACAAATATCACCCAACGATACATTGGTGCTTTTAGCTGATATTTAGATTATTGTTTTAAGACAGTCATATCTTCACCTGTCACTGGCTGTCTGAACAAACTAATCTTTCAAAGTCATGTATTTGTTGCAGTGCTGTTGTGTTGGGTAGTGTTAAACATTGAAAATGTGTTCACCCCCTGTCACAGAGGAGTCTAAACTAAATCTCCCTTAAAATAATCTAAATTGTTAGTATAAAATGTGTGATATAAATGACACGTGCAGCCTAGCGTTTCTCTCTATTTCATAATTATTCCCAGTTTTCTGCTTTGCGTTTCCATTGGTTGTGAAAATCTGTCGTCTGGTTTGCGTTAGGGGTTCAGGGAGTGGCCAGTTCTCCTTTCATAAGCAGGGTGGGAATAAAAGGATGCTTTGGACCAGACTCAGTATCCAACTTCAGAAGCACAGAACCCAACACTCTGCTATGATGTAAGTATACTTTTATTGTTCAGATGTCTTACATGAAAATCAATGCATAGTATTTCCAAGTGTATGAACTCATTTGAAATGCTATGAAAACTTTCAAATGCACAACAATTGCTTGTTCAATATTTTGGAAAATATTGTTTGTGTGTTCTAGGATTTACATTTCAGGACTTGTTGGCTTCCTGTTGGTGCTAACGGCTGAGGCCAGAATTGGGTAAGAAACCTCAATTGAATCCTCATGTTTGTAGATTCTTGCCTGCATTTGACTTCAGTTACAGATTTAAAAAATACTTTACTCAGATCCCGGCAAAGTTTATTACTGCTATATTTTATACATTAAATAAAACTGTCATAAATCTAGTTGACAAGAACACTTCATACTGTTTATTGTACAGTATATTCCCTGATGTCTGCATTTCTGCCTTTTTTTAAATGTCTTTGTCAATACACAGGAGCTCCTCTGAACTTGACTTCTGCTCTGAGACCGAACAGTGTCTGCTGTTTGATTCCATTTGTAAGACTGATGGATATGAGGTAAGTGTGCAAAGACAAAAAAAGTTCATATTTGAGGTGCAAATTGTTTTCAAAGCCCACTCCCTTTTGTTTGTTTTTGCCTCTCAGGTCCGTGACTATGGCAATGTGACATGGGTTTGGACTGAAGAGAAAAGCTATTTCATGGACTTTGCAATCTACCCATTATTCCGCAGACTGTTTAACTACATCAGAGGTGGTTATTTATCTTTTTTTATTTAATGTTTTATTGAAAGAGAAGACTCAAAACAAAAAAATCAAAACAGCACAACATTTTAATACACAAGATACACAGATGAACAGAGAACATTCCTTAGCATTTAAATAGATGGATGAGAGTGTAATGTAAAGAGTAAAATGTTTTCATATGTTTTAATCATTATGTTTGCCAGGAACATAGTACACAAAATAGTACTGACATTATAATTACAATATTGAGTTGTTCTAGAGAGCAGAAATGGTTTATCTGATGTATAAGCTCTAAGTTTTTTGTAATGCATTTACTTTTTGTGACATTTCTAAAAAAATAACACTTGTATTTTTGTGGTGCTTACCTTCAGACTTCGGCATTGAAATGACAGCTCCTGTTATCATAAACATCGCTGAGGACAAGTCATCTTTTTCTATATTCGGTATGAAAAAGAATACATACACAATGAGTTTCTTGATGCCCGCTGAACATCAGGCCAATCCCCCCAGACCTAATGATAGGAAGGTAAGCCTTTATGTCAAAAAACATTGGAGAAAAAAATATATATATATATTCTTGAGAACTAATTATGTGAGTTATCTGTCAGTTTCAGCAGATAATAAAACATTGTGGCTTACTTGCAGGTGAAGATCGGTCACATGGACGCAATGAAGGTGTATGTACGGAGCTATAAAGGATTGATGTCGAGCTTCCTCTACAAAGGCGAAGCGGATGCTCTGTCCTCTGACCTAGACTCGGCAGGTGCAAACTATGAAAAGGACCACAACTATGCTGTTGGATATAACAGGTAAAGAAATCTCCCTCATTTTCTTAGTGATAACCAAAAAGAAAATTGTTGATGAGAGAAAAATTTGTGTTCATATTTTTATATTTTTTGCCATAAATGTATTGTGTGTGCATTTGTTTCTTGCAGTCCAAAGAAGATGTTTGACAGCTACAATGAGGTGTGGTATGTTGTGAACGGTGAACCGGTGTGTTCCAGCAGCGAGGAGATGGGTTGAGCCCTGTGCAATGACAGCCTTTATGAAGAGATGTTGAAGCTGCTTCAGGTTATAATGTGTCATACAAACAACCTGCAAGTGAGAGCACTGATTTTTAAAAGGCTGATGAATTTCAATTAGTTGAATATACAATGTAGACTTTTTTAAGCCAGCTTGTTTGCTGGCTTTCTGTTTTCTTCAATAAAGTTACCCTTTTGCAGTGATTTATTGTTCTTTGTGATTTATGTTGTTCTTACCCAAAAAAAAGGCCTCCTCAAATGTGTCATAAGCAACTGGTTTAATGAAGAAGCCTGCCAAAAACAATCACTTCAGTTCCATTCTACAATACCACCAGATGGCACTAAATTAAAAAATACTATGACTTGGAGGATAACTCAAACTACCTGACAGCTTTTTGGTGACCTTGATAAGGATTGTTGAATATTTTTGAAAATGTACCCTCTGAGAGAAGTGTAGAGGTGTCAGAAGCAAGACTTGATAATATAGCAGGGCAACTTTTCTACTGTTAAATGTCATAATCCATTTACAAGCTAATGTGCAGGAGCCATAAACCTTCCACCCTTGAACTGTTCTATTGCTTTGACGTCACTGTGAGCTTCATCAAAGCGGCTGGTTCCATTTTGGCAGCTAAATGTATCATCTGAGGCGCTGGCTTGGGATGCAGGACAATGTAATGGCTGGTTAATACTGTGTTTTAATGAGCAAAGCAAAGTTTCCTGATTCTACTGCACTTTATTTGAATGAAGAACTGATGTAAACAAATAATGGTATACTCAGGAATAAACAGTTTATGTTGAACTTAAATTCAGTGCTGGAAGGTCACTACAATACCCAAGTACTGTAACTGAAAAAAGTAAAGAACGACTTCGTAGCGTAACCATATATTATCTTGCTTACCACATTAAGCATCTCACAATGCCTCAGATCTGTCTCTCCTTATCTAACCCTTGTGCTGAGAACCATTGGGCTGTATCTACCTTTGTGTGTCTGTATATTAAAAAAAAAATTCAAAGTAGCTCTACCTCAACTTGCTCAAACAGTAAGAAGATTCTTCACATTGATGCCACTTTATAAACAATCTTATAGTGTCGTATATAATATTCCCAAAGGGTCCAGTTTTTTCAGAACAAGAACCTTTACTTTTGGAACTTAAAAAACATGTTTCTGATCAAACCTTTACTTTTACTTAAGCTTTAGAAAGACACGCTTTTTCGTGTAGAATATTTTAACTATGTTTAACTAGTACTAAATAAAAAGACCCATATTCTTCCCACACCACTGCCTACATTTCAATTACAATACACAATGATAATGTATGAATGTGATTAACTGCCTCTTCAGTAGACCCTTATCTTATCAGCAGAGCTCCAGGATGGCTCAACGGTACTGGAGTGATTTCAGTATAGTTACATTTCAGCAGGTGGAAATCGGATTGTCCCCAATGGAGGGGCTGGTTGGCTGAGTGACTGAGTGACTGGGTAGGAGTGCCAGTCAGGAGAGGTTTTATGGCAGACTACTGATCGAAGTCCGCTTGTGAGCCATCAGTCCACCGGGGAAGTTGGGCCTGCCAGCCGGTCTTCTCTGGCTCTCCTGGTCTCTGCAACAATGAAGATCAGACTGGACTGACTCTCATGCCCCCTCAGCCAGAATGGACCTGCCTGATTATCACCAAGTACAACCACAGCCCCTCTTCCATCACCCAGAGGATATGTTATTATTGGAAGAATCTTCAACATGTGAGTATAAGATAGGAAGACTTTGTTGAGAGGTTTCAGTAAAACTTCTGAATGTGTACAGCGTAATAAAGGTATGAATATTTGAGTATAACAATATTTATTATGAATTGAAGTATTCAAATTATTTCTCGTTTTTTTTAACGGATTTTCATTTGGGAGACTGGAAATTATGCAAGGGTCATATCGGTAATCAAGCAAATCAAGTTGAGTGATAAGGCACTGTCTGTAACAGAGGGATCGCCCTTTACTGCTCACTATTTTCTCAACAGCTGAGCAATTGACCCCATAAGATGACACACTTATGTCAGCAGCGTAGCACTGAACCTCTGAATGAACTTGCCGGAGTAGAAAGGTGTTGAATGTGTTTCTCAAAGATGATCAAATAAAATATCCTCAATGTGTTTGAGTCTGTTGGCCTTAGAACAAACTCTTCTTTATGGACGTTGTGTAGATGGAAGTTATGATAAAAATACATATTTTAATATTGACATAATTGAGATATTTCTTTTAATTAGATATTATCTACACTTGAAAACTGTAATATAGTGTTTTATTTGTGTTTGTCTTAGTGCCAAATACACAAATCATTCCCAATAAAAGAAAAGCAACTAAATGGGATGTCCACTTACAGTACCTTTGGCTTCTCTGTATCAACATTTAAACAAAAAATGAGTAGCTTGACATCACCATCACCCGTACGTTTAGTAACCAGCACCTGTAAATCACCTTTTGGCCTTCCGTATTAAAAGTTTGTATACTGTACATCTACCATTCATTTGTACATTGTACATTTAATTGTGGCTCCTTCTCCAGGTCAAGAATTAAAGGCAGAGCCTGACAGCAGAGCAGAGCCAGAGGAGAGTTGTCCCATCTGTGGAGACAAAGTGTCGGGATACCACTATGGACTGCTCACTTGTGAGAGCTGCAAGGTAATTGATGGGAAAACATTATTATGTCACTCAGGATTGACCTATGTGCAGAGAATGATGAAGCGAAAAAGATCTCTCTCTCTCTCTCTCTCTCTCTCTCTCTCTCTCTCTTTCTCTCTCTCTTTAGGTTTTTTAAAGAAATGGGAAGCCTAGTTGATTTAAAGATAAATGTATGTTTTAAAGATGTTTTGTATTCTACTTCAAAATATTGAAAACCTCCATTTTTGTACAAGATTTCTTTTTAAATGTGTTATATTCTTGGTTGTATGAAACTACCAGTGTAAGTATTGAAAATGTTGATTTTTAAGATTTTAAGATAACTCTCTCTCTCTCTCTCTCTCTCTCTGCAGGGCTTCTTTAAGCGCTCAGTGCAGAATAACAAGCGTTACACCTGTGCAGGACAACAGAGCTGCCCTATGGACCTTTCACAGAGGAAACGATGTCCTTCATGTCGCTTCCAAAAGTGTTTGGCAGTGGGCATGAAGAGAGAGGGTAGAGTACACAGCCCCAACGCAAAAGACAGAAACACACACATTTGCTCAGGCCTTTTAAAAAAAACTTGTATTCTGCTCCATTGTGACAGGCCTTGTTTTCCATTGACATGCATGTTCCTTCTCCCATATGATTTATCTAAGCCGTAAATGAGTGCTGAAATGACTCAGATAACAGATGACAACTTTGTATCTGAGCCTTCAAAATATGTAGTTTATATTAGTGATATAGAGTGTTTAAAATGAATTATCTCTGTGAATGTCTAAGGTCTTGTTGTAAAACTTTGATCATTTGTTTCACGTTCTGTTAACAGCGATAAGAGCAGATCGTATGAGAGGTGGCAGGAATAAATTTGGCCCTCTGTACCGGCGGGACAGGCAGATGAAACAGCGAAAGGTTTGTCACCAGACAAACACTGCTCCCTACAGGATTAAAATGGAAACTACTCAAAAACAACAACGACCCTCAGCTCCAAATGACCCTCACCTAATGAGCCATCACACAAGTGCTCCATTGCCTTCTGACACTTTCCATCAGTCCCACATGTATCCCTCTGGCATGGGGCAATCAAGTGCACCCATGCCTATAGACTGCGAAATGAACGCAGACAGGGAGCTCACCCCTCTTTCGCTGCCCTACCCTGGACTATACCACCGCATCTACCCTGGATACCTGCAGGAGAAAGGAGAAATAACTTTTAGCTACAGTCCGGCTCCAGCAAACTATGTGCATCCAACTCTGAATGATTCATTTACACCAATAAGCACACCAACACAATCCCCGTGCCCAACGCCAAACTCCACCATTCCTTTCTCCCGAGCTCCCACCCAAACCCACTACACATCAGGTACTCTTACACCCAACTTCCTGAGTCAACTCCTGGAGGGGGAGCCCGATGAGAGCCAGCTGTGTTCCAAGGTGCTCGCCATTCTGCAGAAAGAACAAGCCAACAGAGGCAAACACGACCGTCTAAATACATTCAGCATCATGTGCAAAATGGCTGATCAGACGCTGTTTGGGCTTGTGGAGTGGGCCAGGAACAGCGCACTCTTTAAAGAGCTCAAGGTGATAAATCACGAGATTATAAAGTTGCATTTTGGACTGGTAGCAATTAGCTTTATGTGGAGACCTTCACCTTTTTGCAATTTGTTGGGTGCTTACAGGAGGTCAAAGGTTGTAGTCTTTTATTTGTAACTACATCAGATACATTATTTGTGTTTTCCACAGGTGGATGACCAGATGGTGCTGCTGCAGAGCTGCTGGAGTGAGCTGCTGGTCCTGGATCACCTCTGTAGACAGGTGACCTTCAGCAAAGAGGGCTGCATATATCTGGTCACAGGACAGCAGGTAAAGACTAAACTCAACATTGCAAAATAAATACTTTGTGTTGCTATGGGCTGCAGATAAACAACCTTTCTCTTATCCTTATGCAGATTGATGTTTCAACCATCATCTCTCAGGCAGGACCGACACTAAGCAGCCTGGTATCGAGGACTCAGGATTTAGTGTACAAGCTGAAGTCATTAAAGCTGGACAGACAAGAATTTGTCTGTCTCAAACACTTGGTGCTATTCAACCCTGGTGAGCTTCTTTTTTTTTAAGTCGCTTTATAGAAAATACAAATCTGGTGTAGCTTTTTGAACAACCAAGTCACCTTTAAGTTGTAAATCTTTCTTTTAAAGGTCCCCTATTATACTGTTTTTCATCAACATATTATAGGTCTCAGATATATACAAAACATGTCTCTGAAGTGTTTGGCTCAAAATACAACCAGATCATTGCAGCATCCTCTGTTTCAGCCTGTTTTCAGAAAGTGCTTGATTCTCTGTCTGTTACTTTAGATGTTAAAAAATAAGGGGTTCTTGACCAACCCTTTTTGGAGAAGATTAAAAAGCCCTCTTTTTTGGGTTTATTTTTTTTTAAAAAGAAACCACAAACAAAAATTGGGGTAGGCCTTTCCCCCCCCTTTTAGAAAAGACGGGGAAAGATTTTCCAGGGTTGGGAAAAATAAAGAAAAAATGGGGCCCGGGGAAAGTTTTTTTTTTTTTGTTTTTACCTTGGGGTTTTTTTTTTTTTTTGGTGGGGGAAAAATTTTTGGGGCTTAATGCTTTACCAACAAGGCACCCAAAAAAAATTCCC